>NC_069499.1:205053365-205238365 GCF_027579735.1 Bombina bombina
CATTCTACCTAGTTAAAATAAATACAAACTTGCCTGTAAAATAAAAATAAACCCTAAGCTAGCTACAATTTAACTATTAGTTATATTGTAGCTATCTTAGTTTTTTTTTATAGGTTAGTATTTAGTTTTAAATAGGAATAATTTAGGTAATTGTAGTAATTTTATTTAGATTTATTTAAATTATATTTAAGTTAGGGGGTGTTAGGGTTAGACTTAGGTTTAGGGGTTAATAACTTTATTATAGTGGCAGCGACGTTGGGGGCGGCATGTTAGGGGTTAAAAATGTAGGTAGGTGGTGGTGATGTTAGGGACGGCAGATTAAGGGTTAATAATATTTAACTAATGTTTGCGAGGCGGAGTGCGGCGGTTTAGGGGTTAATATATTTATTATAGTATCGGCGATGTCCGGTTCAGCAGATTAGTGGTTAAAATTTTTATTTTAGTGTTTGCAATGTGGGGGGCCTCTATTTAGGGGTTAATAGGTAGTTTATGGGTGTTAGTCTACTTTTTAGCACTTTAGTTAAGAGTTTTATATTACGGCGTTGTAGTGTAAAACTCTTAACTACTGACTTTAAAATGCGGTACCAGGCTTGACAGGAGAGGGTGTACCGCTCACTTTTTGGCAGACTCGTAATACCGGCGCTATGCAAGTCTCATTGAAAATATAGGATGCACAATTGACGTAAGTGGAGTTTAAAACTCTTGTAATTATTTTATTATTTTCTGTAATTTAGTGAGGGGTTTTCGTACTTTAGATAGTTTGATTTAATTGTAATTAATTGTATTTAATTTAGTTAATTTATTTAATTATAGTGTAGTGTTAGGTGTAATTGTAACTTACCCTTAGTGTTAGTGTAACCATGACTATACAGTGTATATAAATATAAAAATAGACAATTCTGCAATCAGTTTTATAAATTCTGACTATTTGTAACATAGAAACATAGAAACATAGATATTGACGGCAGATAAGAGCCATAGGCCCAGCAAGTCTGCCCCACCTTACCTAACAGTATAAACTTATCTAGTTCGTAGGATAGCCCTATGCTTGTCCCATGCATTTTTAAAGTCCCCCACAGTGTTTGTTGCTACTACCTCTTGAGGAAGTTTATTCCATAAATCAATCACTCTTTCTGTAAAGAAGTGCTTCCTCAAATTACTCCTGAATCTACTACCCTTTAGCTTGAGCTCATGACCCCTTGTTCTTGAATTTTCCATTTTATGTAAAATACCCACAGCCTCAGTTTTACTAAACCCTTTAATGTACTTGAAAGTTGCTATCATATCACCTCTTTCCCTTCTCTCCTCTAAGCTATACATATTTAGGTCATTGAGCCTATCCTGGTAAGTTTTATTTTTTAGACCATGTACCATTTTGGTAGCCCTCCTTTGCACAGATTCAAGTTTGTTAATATCCTTCTGAAGATATGGCCTCCAGAACTGCACACAATACTCAAGATGAGGCCTAACTAATGATCTATAAAGTGGCATAAGAACCTTACTATTTCTGCTGCAAATACCTCTACCAATACATCCAAGCATTCTGCTAGCCTTTCTCGCTGCCTTACTACATTGTTTACTAAGTTTTAAATCATCTGAAATAATAATTCCCAAGTCCTGTTCCTCGTCTGTAACAGTCAGTAAAGTGTCATTGAGTCTGTAATTAACATTTGGATTTTTCTTCCCTAAATGCATTATTTTACACTTTGCTGTGTTAAACTTTAGATCCCAGTCGTTTGTCCAATCCTCCAATTGTTGTATATCACTTCTCATTTTGTCTACCCCCCCTGGAACATCCACTCTGTTGCAAATTTTTGTATCATCTGCAAAGAGACATACTTTCCCCTGTAGCCCTTTGCTGATATCGCAGATAAATATGTTAAACAAAACAGGCCCCAGAACTGACCCCTGAGGAACACCACTAGTAACAGCCCCCTCTGCTGAATGAACTCCATTTACTAAGACACTTTGTTTTCTGTCCTTAAGCCAGCATTCCACCCAGTTCACAATTTTTGAATCTAGACCAAGGAGATATAGTTTGTGAATAAGTTTATTGTGTGGGACGGTGTCAAATGCTTTGCTGAAATCTAGATATGCTACATCAACTGCTCCTCCCTTGTAACATGACCCACTATGTGAGTCTATTCTAAGGTGTCTCATTTGTGGACATGTAAGAGATTCTTCACAATAATATTATCTTTTTGTTATGTTTATTTAATAATATACTATGTGTTATTGATATGTGTCACTTTACTGCTGAAGGAAACTAAAATGATACATTTTATAATGTGTTAGAATAAAATACATATGTTGCTAAGTTTAAGTGACGTATATCACTTTAAATGTGTATTTAACCTAGTAGCTTGCTCGACCTAGGGAAGGGGGTAATGTATGATACTATGATATGGTCTACATACTTGTACTAATTGTGTGTAGTGTGAATTTAATTGATCACATATATCTGATAATAATACCCATTTAGACTCAGGTCCAGAAGGGGCATGAGTCCATGCATATGGTATATCCAGATGGTGGAGATGGGTAGATACAGTTGCAAGACTGGAAATGATATATCCAATATGTCTCCCTCTGGCACAAACAAGTGTATCTATTATAGCCCACAGCACTAGGGATGCACTCAAGAGGCGTGATCGTGAAACTATGGTGGCCAATATTGGGCTGTTTGTGTATTTATCCTGTTTTTGGACCATATCGTTGGCAACACCTGGAGTAGGTGAGCTGATACGCCTGAACCTAAAATTATCAGTCTGCATCTACCAGCACATAAGTGTGCTATTGGACAATACACACCTGGCGGGATATCCTGGAGTGGGTGTACTGACACACCATATTATGTCAGTCTGCTTCCATTAGCACATTGGGGTGCTTATTTTAAATGTGAGTACCAATTTGGCTCAAGTGCATAAGCTTTGGCTTTTTTGGTTTGGTGATTCTACACATGAGGCACCCCTCTCTTTCTTCTATTTTACTTTTTATAATATTTAATGCATAGTATTGAGATCGGTTGATTTGGTTTCTTGAAATCTCTACCCCATTCTAATTTATTTGAACTTTTAAGCAAAAACATCACCTAGCAGAAATGTTGCAGTTTTTTTTCTAATCATTTCCAACTCATGGTGTTTTGTAAGAACTGTTAGGAAATATAATCTGTTATGGCCAAATATAGCAGAGTAAAGACTTGTGTTATGGAATATGTACTAAACACAGCAAATTAATACATTAATTGAGTGTTATTGAACCAAGTATTGATCTTGAAAATAGAAGATTTGCTTTATTCATCCATTCATGCAAGTCATCTGCTGAAGCTGGATCCTGAAACAACAGGTTATTGATAGAGAAAAAACAGTATGGTGGATAGTTCTATACTGGGGATTCTATTGGTAGAAAGAAGGAAAGGGAGGAGTTAAGAAGGAAGCAAGCTTTCAATAGACACCAGGGAGTTGAAGATAGAATACACAAAACAACAATAAAGAACATTGGCCTCTAGTTATCAATGTCTGTCGGACCTGATCCGACAGTGCGGATCAGGTCCGACAGACATCGCTGAATACGGCGAGCAATACGCTTGCCATATTCAGCATTGCACCAGCAGCTCACAAGAGCTGCTAGTGCAACGCTGCCCCCTGCAGACTCGCAGCCAATATGCCACCAGCAGGGAGGTGTCAATCTTTGTGACCGCTGCTTCATAACTGCTGTTTCTGGCGAGCCTGCAGGCTCGCCAAAAACACAGGGCATCGAGCTCCATTCGGAGCTTGATACATATGCCCCGTAGTCTCTATCACTTTGGAAATCTGAAAGCAATAAGAATTGATCCTAACAAGGATATGATATTCATTTTATTTCATGATTTATATTGAGCATACCCTTTTGTTTTGTTTTTAAAAAAAAGGTTACAATTTACTTCTATTATGAAATGTGTTACTTACCACTTGCCTGGCCTTGTGGATCCTGAGTTTGCTCCAACTGTTTTTAATGTCCTCTTTTCGTAATACCTGGTGCATAAATAACGCAATCAAATGAACAGTATCACACTTTCATAGCACTGCCAGTATGAGTTACTGAAAAACCTCCTTGTGCTCTGTGTTATAGTGCACTAAGCTCCATACTGCACAAAAGCCAAGGGCTGAGTTTACATGCTTGTGCATGCTTTCCCCCATATACATCAAAACTAACACCTGCAATTGTAGAAACCGCCATTCCCCGACATTGCCGACACTAAATAAACCAATTAACCCCTACACCGCTGGCCCCTCACATCGCCAACACTATAATAAAGTATTAACCCCTAAACCTCCAGACCCCCACATCACAACTAATAAACTAAACCTATTAATCCCTAAAACTCCGGACCCCCACATCGCAAAAAAACACTACATTAAACTATTAACTCCTAAACCTAACACCACCCTAACTTTAAATTAAAAGTTACAATATAACTATCTTAAAATAAATAAATTTACCTGTGAAATAAAAAAAATTACATGATTAAAAAAAAACTAACACTGCGAAAAAATAAAAAACCAGAATTACAAATTTAAATAAACCTAATACTATGAAAAACTTTAAAAATCTAACAATACAAAAAATATTAAACACTAAAAAAATGAAAAGTAAAAAAATAACGAAATTATCAAAAATAAAAACAATTACACCTAATTTAATATAAAAATAAAAAGCCTAAAATAAAAACACCCCTAACCTAACAATAAACTACTAATAGCCCTTAAAAAGGCATTTTGTAGGGCATTGACCTAAGTTAAACAGCTCTTTTACCTACAAAAAATTACAAAGTCCCCACTAAAAGTAAAACTCCCCAGCCAAGCAACCCCCAAAAAATAAAAAACCTTAGTCTAAAAACACTACAGATCAAGCTATTCATTGCCCCTAAAGGGGCATTTGTATGGACATTTCCCTTAAAAGGGCATTAAGCTCTTTTACTGTTCTTAAAAGGGCATTAAGCTCTTCTACTACCTAAAGCCCTAATCTAAAAAAAAAACACCCCAAGAAATGGAAAAAAAAACTTACACTAACCCCAGAATATCTACTCATGGTTCCTGAAGTCCAATCATCCATCCTCATCCAGGTGGCGAGAAGTTTTCATCCAGGCGGCGACATCTTCCTCCATCATGGGACCATCTTCTATCTTCATCCTGGTGGTGTGGAGCTGTGGAGGCATGGAGCGGAGCTGTCCAGGACCGGCGATGGCATCCAGCACGGAGCGTCCACTTCATATGATCACCGCCATACACTGAAGCTTGAATGCAAGGTACCCATTTAAAAATGGGGTACCTTGCATTCCTATTGACCGACATTTTCAAATCAGCCAATAGGATGAGAGCTACTGAAATCCTAATGGCTGTTCAAATCAGCCACAACTCGTAATATGCATTGCCGCACAATGGCCAATTTTTCAGTGGTATAGCCGTACCGCACCGTAACGCAAAACTCGTAATTTAGCCATTAGTTATCCTGTTACTACCTTTCAGGGGTTGTTTTGACAGTCTGCTTCAGTGTAACACCAGCCTGCTGCTCCAATATATAGCCTGCTCAGAAAGATTCCTGCTTTATTTGCCATGTTTAGGAGACACTCATTTGCTATTATGTACTATGGCCAGATGTAGATATATACCAGCCAAATCCATATAAAAAAACAATTCTAACATATTTAATAAAATGTATTTTAAGCATATATTAATATTTTTTTTTAAATGAAAGAATCTAGACAAAGCACTTAACAAAGCCATCAGAATTAAAGAGGTTTAGACTTAATATCATGAATTTTTAATATCCGTTAGAACCAGTGGCTGGCATGTTTGCATTTGACAATATCGCAAAAGTTAGAAGCTGTTCATCTAATTAAAACAGGAAATGAATATCTGCTTGGCATTAAAAAAAATCTTCACTATGAACACCTACATATTGAATATAATATGCATATTGATTGGCTTTTCCCATAAAGACTTGCATATCTTTTAAGAAATCCTAAATGCTAGCACTCTAATCAAACTTCTATAAAATCTTCCCAAAACATTTTAATGTTTCACAGCACTATATTATTTAAATGTAGATAGACAAAAACATTGAAACAAATCACCTGTGAAATCGTAATATAAAATGTTTAATTACATTTAATAAAAACGTTTGCAATGTATTTTTATTATTTATATTTTCCTATTCCTGTAACTTAAAATGACAGCTAAATGAACAGTCAAGTCAAAATTAAACTTCCATGATTAAGATAGAGCACACAATTTTAAAGAACTTTCAAATTAAATTACATTATCTAAATATGCCTTTTTATATGCACAATGTCTGATCTACCAGGTTCTACTGAGCATGCGCAAGATTCACAGGATATACATATATGCATTTGTGATTGGCTGATGGCTTTCACATGAACCATTAGGAAGTAAAATGTAGCTAACTTTACATTTGGCAGAAAATAAATCTACTACTCATTTGAAATTCAAACTAAGTGCTTTTGCATTGTATTTTTATGTGTTTAAAAATTATGAAATGCAACTGTGTTTAGTGGTCCTTTAGGTCAAACTTAAATGGATTGGATAAAGCATGACATTTTAAACAACTTTGTAATTTCCTTCTGTTTTCAATTTTTCTTAGTTTTTTTTTGTATAATTTGTTAAAGATTAATCCTAGGAGGGTTCAGGAATGTGAATATTTAGCAACAATGTTTATAGAAATGTAATATATAGTTGCAAACACCTCTCCAATAGAATGCTAAACACAAGTGCATGCCCCTAAGGTACTATCAGCCTATCTAGCTTTGCTCTTCAATAGACAATACCAAAAGAACAAAGCAAATTTTATAATAGAAGTAATTTGGAAAGTTATTTAAATAGGATGTTCTATCTGAGTCATGAAAATTACATTTTGACTTTACTGTTCTTTTCACTCTGAAGAATTAAAATACAAAGTACATATTCAAGACTTAAAGGGACAGTCTACACCAGAATTTTTATTTTTTTAAAAGTTAGATAATCCCTTTATTACCCATTCCCCAGTTTTGCATAACCAACACAATTATAATAATATACTTTTAACCTCTGTGATTATCTCGTATCTAAGCCTCTGCAAACTGCCCCTTTTTTCAGTTCTTTTGATAGACTTGCAGTCTAGCCAATCAGTGCCTGCTCCCAGATAACTTCACGTGCACGAGCACAGTGTTATCTATATGAAATACGTGAACTAACACCCTCTAGTGGTGAAAAACTGTTAAAATGCAATCTGAAAAGTGGTGGTCTTTAAGGTCTAAGAAATTAGCATTGGAACCTCCTAGGTTAAGCTTTCAACTAAGAATACCAAGAGAACAAAGCAAAATTGGTGATAAAAGTAAATTGGAAAATTGTTTAAAATTACATGCTCTATCTGAATCATGAAAGTTTATTTTGGCCTAGACTGTCCCTTTAATTGCACACAGCCATTGGTTGCACAAGCTAGTGACCCACTTATAACTGCCCCTGAATAACTTAGCAGAACTGGAAACCTAGGTTACAACATGGTGATGATGCCAATTGTTTTAAGGCCATCAAAACATCATACATGTTTATCAATATTTAAACAAATAATATATATTTTTTAAATACATCTGCATGGTATTCTAAAGCTAATGTTTGTTTTATATGCATCATTCTATCCAGCATTTATTTTTGTTTACTGCCCCTTCAATGAACATAATAAACTATTACAGCACATACCATGTGACCTCATCTTTCTTTGTTTTTTCTTATAGCAATATAGCAAGATGTAAACTTGTTTCTCTTTATTTATTATTTAAAAAAATAACATAGGTAGCTAGGCATTTGGGTTTCATAATGGTTAATGCATGGTTTGATTAAATTATAAATCTGAAGCTGTATTTTTATAATGTCAGCTAATTTGTCAGACACACTTACCATTCTATCCTGTTATTCCATTAATCAGAAAAAGACAATAACATTTTGTTTAATGAACTATCACAGAGTAATATGAGAATCTGCAGTGAACATAAATTCTGTGAACATTACAAAAGGCATGTAATATCTTTAATTGACTGTTTGCAAAGTTATATTTAATGTCTGATTTTTATTTATGTGTTTGGAATGTTTATTTTTAATTAGGAAAACTTAGTTAAGTAAAAATTTGATGATGTCTTCTTATAACAATTTGCTAAGGATTGATTTTTCAGCCTTATTGCATGTTAATATGAGGGCTTTCTCTGGTTATAGGAAAGTGCAGATAGATTTATAGATACTTGTGCAGTAAAAAAAAAATAAAAAAAATCTGCTATGTGTAGAGAACCCTTGTAAAGTTTATTTTCTAAAAGACAAGACCATTGCTCAAAAAAAAAAGATATTAATTTTGTTTTTATAGGCAGGTGATCACTGTGGTAACAATATATTCCTTGCAAGAAAAATGGGGTTTTATTACTGTACAGAACATTGGGACCTCTTTAATCTATATTATAACCCCAAAATCTAGAATGGGCCCCTATTTCACATGTGGCTGCCTTTAATGGAAAGTTAGTTGTGATGATAGCAGGATGTGATGTCACTAGCTGGTGGGCGGGGCTTAGGTCCGGTGTCTGTGTCGCAGTTAGTTTAGTACAATCAACCTGTCTGGATGTGTATTGCTATGCTCTGTAATAAAATAGAGTTGTACCATCATTGCTGTGTCCTGCATATGTCCTGCATCTCATGACATGGTGTCAGAAGTTCTGGACTACGCTTCTGTTTCTGATGATGACGATGTCAAAGTTTACCCCACCTGAGCCTTTTGACTTTTCTCAGCCTGCAGCTTGGCCCACATGGCGTCAGCGGTTTCAGCGCTTCAGGATTGCATCCAAACTGAACAAGGAGAGTGGTGAAGTACAAGTTAATTCTCTTTTATACTCTATGGGGAAAGATGTAGAGCCAGTGTTCAATGCTTTTACTTTCCAAGAAGGGGAAGAAGTTAACTTTGATATAGTTATGGATAAACTCAGTGCCCACTTTGTGCCCAAAAGAAATGTGATTCATGAGAGAGCTTGTTTTCACAAACGTAATCAGCGTGTGGGAGAATCTGTGGAGTCATTTTTGCGCAGCCTGTATGAATTAGCTGAATTCTGTGAGTTTGGTGTTGCTAAAGAAGAGCAAATCAGAGACAGAATAGTTATTGGAATTGCAGATGCTGAAGTCTCCCTGAAGCTGCAGTTAGAGCCTGATTTAACATTAGACGGGGCTATTAGGATGGCCCGCCAGAGTGAACTGGTGAAAAAGCAAAGTGCTGATCTGAGGTCTGAGAGTATTGTGGATGAAGTGCAACAGTCTAGGAAAAATACTAGTGAAAGGCACAGTGTGAGCGGTAGATCTAAAGTACTGGAAAGGCCTAGAAGTGGATGGGCGCAACATGGCCGATGCACACGGTGCTACCGGGCTCATGATCAGAGTGCTACTTGCCCGGCCAGAGATAAAAGATGCAGAAAATGTAACAGAATAGGCCATTTTGAAGTGGTGTGTAAAACTGAATACATTAAGGAGATGCAGGTGGACAGTGACCAGGAGGGTCAGGAAGTGTCTTTTGTGGGGTCTGTTGTGGAACGGACAAGCTCAGAGGAAGATTGGAAAGTTACCTTTACTGTAATGGGAGCCAATGTTGATTTTAAGATTGACACAGGAGCAGATATCACTGTAATGTCTTTTGCTGAATTTATGAGACTGCCTCGACAGCCCCAGCTGGCGAAGGTTACAACAAATGTTCATAGTCCTGGTGGCCGCATTGATTGTGTGGGGAAATTTCTTGCCAGCTGTGAGTACAAACAAAGGAAGTTCACCATGTGGGTGCATGTGATCCGAGGTCAGTGTGTTAACAGTTTATTGAGCAGAAAAGCAGCCTGTGACTTGGGCCTCGTGGCCAGAGTGAATGAGATCTCTGAAGATATGTTTGGCGAGTTGGGCCTACTGAGCTGCAAACCTGTCCGTATAGCACTTAAAAGTGACGCAGTCCCGTACAGTATTTCTACTCCTCGTAGAATTCCGTTCCCGCTCATGCCTCAAGTGGAGAAAGAGCTCATGCGCATGAAGTCTATGGGGGTTATTGAAGAGGTTGTTGAAGCAACTGATTGGTGTGCCCCCATTGTTCCAGTTGCAAAGAAAAACGGAAAGGTGCGCATCTGTGTGGACCTGAAAAGGTTGAATGAGGCAGTGAAGAGGGAGAGATTTGTGCTGCCGACACTGGAAGATATAGCCCCGAAGTTGGCTGGGGCGAAGTTCTTTTCCACATTAGACGCTTCTAGCGGCTTTTGGCAGATCCCCCTTGATCCAAAGTGCCGCAAACTGACTACCTTTATCACTCCGGTAGGTCGGTTCTGTTTCTGCAGACTTCCCTTTGGGATATCCTCCGCTCCTGAGATCTTTCAGAGGGAAATGAGTTCTCTCCTGAGTGGCCACGTGGGCACAGCAGTCGTCATGGACGACATTCTAGTGTATGGGTCTACAGTGGAGGAGCATGATCAGCATTTGAGTTGTGTGCTGCAGGCTATCAAAGAGTCTGGGCTGAAGCTGAATAAAGAAAAATGTCATTTTAGGAAAACTGAATTATGCTACTTTGGGCATATCATCAACGGGGATGGCATCAAGCCGGACCCCGAGAAAATTCGGGCTATCGAACAGATGAAAAGCCCTTCTGATGTACATGAGCTGAGACAGATATTGGGCCTAGTAAATTACGTGGGCAAGTTTCTTCCAGATTTATCTACAGTTTTGCACCCTATCACAGAGTTGCTTAAGAAAGATGTTGCCTGGGTCTGGGGACCCTCACAAGAAAAAGCGTTCCTGCATGCTAAGTCCCTGTTGGGGTCTGCCCCAGTGCTGGGGTTCTACGACCCTTCAAAAAAAGACTGTGGTTAGTGCTGATGCAAGCAGTTATGGGTTGGGGGCTGCACTCCTGCAGCTGAATGACAACAAACTACAGCCCATCACCTACTGTTCCCGCACACTGACGGCTGCGGAGTCAAAATACGCTCAAATTGAGAAAGAGTGCCTGGCTGCAGTTTGGGCCTGTGAGCGCTTTCAGCGTTATCTAGTGGGTTTGGAGAAATTTAGTCTGGAAACTGACCACAAACCGCTAGTCCCTCTTATCAATTCTTATGACATCGACAAAACACCCTTGAGATGCCAGAGACTTTTAATGAGACTGCTCAGGTTCAATGTTCAGGCAGTGCATGTGCCGGGGAAGCAGCTGGTTGTGGCAGATACACTGTCCAGGCTCCCGCTGGCTGCTGCTGAAGAATCCTCTACAGAATCGGATGTAAAAGTGTATGTTGATTCAGTTCTGGCCTCTAAGTCCATTTCTTCAAGGAAACTGGAAGAGATAAAGAAAGAGACATATTTGGACACAGATCTGCAAGAAGTTATAAGGTACATAAGAGATGGCTGGCCCGAGAGCCGGGCAGCCTGGATGTCTTTAAATGCTTACCAGCCAGAGAGGTCGCAGCTCACGGAGCTGGAGGGGTTGGTGCTGTTCCAAGACCGTATTGTAATTCCTGTCAGCATGAGGAAGGAGATGTTAAACAGGATTCATGATGGCCACTTAGGCATTACAAAGTGCAGAGAAAGAGCAGCTACAGCTGTGTGGTGGCCTGGGATCAGCTCCGACATTGCAAATCATGTGTCTAAATGTGCCTTTTGCCGGGAACGCCGGCCTACTCAGAGAAGGGAGCCCTTAATGTCTACTCCGCTGCCTGCGGGGCCGTGGCAGAAAATAGCTGCTGATTTGTGCGAACTGCACGGGAAAAAGTTTCTTGTTGTTATCGACTACTATTCCAGGTATTTGGAAATAGCACCCCTGAATGATATCACAAGTCAGGCCGTTATCATTCGCCTGAAGAGCTTGTTCGCCCGCTGGGGCATTCCAATGGAGCTGGTGAGTGATAATGGCATGCAGTTCGCTTCTACAGAGTTCAGTGCTTTCAGCAGGGAATATGATTTTGTACATTCCACGTCAAGTCCACATTATCCGCAGGCCAACGGAATGGCTGAAAGGGCAGTTCAAACAACAAAATTCATCCTAAAGCAATCTGAACCGTACCTAGCCCTCTTGTCATACAGGGCGACGCCCATTCAAGCCACCGGGTTTAGCCCGGCACAGCTGATGCTAGGACGCCAGATTTGCACCACTTTACCCTCAGTGGGTGTCTTCAAGCCGCCTGGCCCTGTTCCTCGGGACGAAGTCCTTAGGAGGGATGAAGAGGCCAAAAAGGGTTATCGTTTCTTCTACGACAGGAGACATTCTGTCAGGCCTTTACAGGAACTGAAAGCGGGCCAAAGTGTCAGAATTAAACTGGATGATGAGAAGAAATGGAAGACGCCTGCTACGGTAGTGGGCCGCTCTCCAGAACCAAGGTCTTACACAGTCCTTACAGAGGGAGGGACGGTTACACGCCGTAACCGAAGACATCTTCAGCCTGTACCTGAGAGTCTGGAACCGGATACCTCAGTACCACCGCCGGTGGGATCTCCTGTTTTAAGAGAGGTGCCTTCCCCTCAGCAAGATCATAGCGGGGATATATCTTTGCCTCCAGCAGACTCTTGTTCACCATCTTCTGTATCAGAGGACAATTCATGCAAAGTTACATCAAGCGGAAGAGTGGTGAGGCTTCCGGCCCGATACAGGGACTGACTTTAGCTAGAACAGTGACCGGAAGTATGGGCAGAATAATCCCATGGTCACTGTGGACTAGGGTAGTCTACCCCGATGTCCAAGTCAGGATGTAATTTGTTTGTTCATGTTTTCTAATCTATCTGTTTTTTTATAATGTTCTAAAACAAAATGTTGTGTATACCCTGTTGGTGTACCTTGTTGTTTAATATATGTGCATGTATGCTTTGCCTTTGAAAAAGGGGAAGATGTGATGATAGCAGGATGTGATGTCACTAGCTGGTGGGCGGGGCTTAGGTCCGGTGTCTGTGTCGCAGTTAGTTTAGTACAATCAACCTGTCTGGATGTGTATTGCTATGCTCTGTAATAAAATAGAGTTGTACCATCATTGCTGTGTCCTGCATATGTCCTGCATCTCATGACATTAGTAGTGTGGCCAAAGCAACAGTAATGGTCATATAGATAGCATTGTGCTCACTCCTGTGTATTTACTTATGAGTCAGCACTGATTGACTAAAATGCAAGATTGTTAAAATACCTGAAATAAGGGGACAGTCTGCAGATGCTTAGATACAAGGTAATCACAGAGGTAAAACGTATATTAAAGGGACATTCTACACCAGAATTGTTATTGTATTAAAAATAGATAATCCCTTTATTAGTCATTCCCCAGTTTAACCAACACTGTTATATTAATATAAGTTTTACCTCTGTGATTAACATGTATCTAAACATCTTTTGACAGCCCCCTTATCACATGAATTTTTATTTATTATCTATTGACTTGCATGCTAGCCAATTAGTGCTGTGTTGTGTTGACTCTTAAATAACTCAACCGGCATGAGCACAATGTTATTTATATGGTCCACATGAACTAGCAGTATCCTGTTCTGAAAAGCAAACATAAAAAGCATGTGATAAGAGGCTGTCTGTGGTGGCTTAGAAACAGGCAGAAATGTATAGGTTTAAATGTTCTAAAGTATATTAATATAAAGATGTTGGTTGTGCAAAGCCTGAGAATGGGTAGTAAAGGTGTTGTCTATCTTTTTAAAAAATAAAAAAAAATGGTGTTGACTGTCTCTTTAATATAACTGTGTTGGTTATGCAAAATTGGGAAATGTGCAATAAAAGGATTATCTATCTTTTTAAACAATAAACATTTTAGAGTAGCCTGTCCCTTTATATCTTTGAAGGAGCAATCAACCAGTCTAAATAAGTGCACAGTTACCAAAATATTGCCAGGATGGAGAGATAGCCCAAAAAATCTTTAGTGTTTTTTTAGACCTTATATTTTAATGTAGATGTCTCATCTTCACATACAACACCCTGTATAGTGAGACAAACATCTCTAAAGGTAAAACTTTAGTTTCTAATTTTGTTTTAGGAACCTTGCTGTACTGGCAAAATCATCATGCCATAAGTCATTTTTTTTTTAAATGAAACAAACAGTTAAAGATCTAAGATTAATACATTTATTATTAATTGTTCCAATTAGAGGACCATTGGACCCACAGATTGGGTTCCTTACACCGACTTGGGGGTAAATTTACCAACGGTCGAGCAGATATGATTCACTGTAGCGAATCATGTCCGCTCGACCTAGCTAAATGACGACAGCATAAGCTGTCAGCATTTAACATTGCCCTAGCATTTATGGCTGCTAGCAGCTACTGTCAATCATGCCAATCATATATACTGTATAATTAGACAAGGTGTATAGCTTGATTGTATATTTGCCCATATAGTTTATTATTATTATTTTTCTGATAATAACAATATACAATTTGCTGCCATCGATGAGCAACTTACCTTCTTCGCTGAGCAAGTCCCATTGGAGTCTATGGAAGCATGCTCTTGTGATCACAATGCTTCCCAGCAATGCAAACATGAGCTGGCATTCGCATTGCGCTCAACCTATAATACCAGCACACATTTGAGTGCGTTGGTATTACTCAGTGGAGAGCAAATATCTCTTTCACAAAAGCGATATTTTGTGCTCCACTTGTAATCTAGCCCTAAAAGTTTAGCAGGATAGTAAATTAATATGTTGGTTAATTACCAATGCCTTGATCACAATCTTTTCTATTCACTATTATCTGTTAGAGGAACTGAACAAAAGGGTGATACTATATAAGCACTCATTTAGGACCCTTATAGGTTTATCAAAACAGGGGTATTGGCATCATACACAGAACAAAATGATTTACGGCGCTTACCAGCCCCACGGAATACCACGGCTGCGTCCTCTTCAGCATGTGCACAGCTCAGAAGTGCCGCTAGGCCATGATCGCCAGGGTGCACACCAGACGGCGTCTTCATCAGCACGCCAAGCAAACCGAAAGTATGAAAAAAGTATGTTGCAACTCCTCCAAAAAGCGATACATCCAAATAGTAAAAAACAATACTTTATTGCAGCACAACTGCAGCAAAAAACAGCAATTCATGACTCACAGATCATGAATGGGGAATTCAAATGCGCAAAAACAGCAGACATGTTTCGTGCAGGTCCTCTGCACTTGTTCACCGCGATAAGCTGCACATCCGGATGCTCCCTTTTAAAGGAAAATGCATCATTAAAAATACTCATATATTAATCAATTAGATAATTAACGTAATCTTTATATATTTAGAAAAATATACTTATGCGAGAGTCAATAAATGTTCCATATAAGAACATACAATGAATATAGGAGGTACACAATGATAAATCACAAAACGGATAAATTAATATATCTTTTAAGTGGTAGAGGGCAGGAATGGATATATATACGTCCAACTCCATATTTATACCTAGAGGGTGTCTGGAACATAATGTAAAGATCCATTTTGCTTCCTTATAATTCAATTTATATTTCCTGTCCCCTCCCCTACTGTGGCGAGGGACATGGTCAATTGCTTGGAAAGATGTCAATGAGGAATCCCCAGCATGTATATTTTTAAAATGTTTAGCAACTGGGGTAAAGGTGTCTGGGCTGTCAATATCTCTGATGTGTTCCAAGGCTCTATCTTTGAGGGAATGTGCCGTTTTGCCCATGTACTGTATTTTGCAGCCCCTACAGGTTAGGAGATATATTACATACTTAGAGTTACAATTAAGATTGTGTCTAATTTGGTACATTTTATTTGAAACTGTGGAAGTGAAATATTCACCTTCAGTCACATAATTACAAGTCTTACAGACTCAAGAGCTACACCTTTAGAAACCTGTTCTTTGTGGTAGCCAGGTACCCTTTTTAGTCTCAGGAAGATATGATGGCGCTACCATATTCCCTATCGTTTTATACTTTTTTGGCAACAAATTTGCAACCATTTATTGCTACTTTCTCCAACACAGGGTCTGTTGTCAGAATTGGTAGAAATTCCTTAATAACGTTACAAATCTTGTTATATTCGAGACTGTAAGGGGTACTAAAAACTAATTTAGCCACACTTTCTGATTGAAGTCTAGATCTAACCTGTCTCTGCTGTCCATACTCTCATAAAGAGTCACGGGGGATATGTGCTACCTCTTCACTTGTAAACTGCAAGAGTCACATTCTTTTAATTTCATGTCACATTGTGCTTTGTAGGCCACAGTTTGAACAAACTCTTTTTGTTCTTATATAATGGCCTTTTGGTATGGCTCTAAGGATGTGTTGCGGGTGGCATGATCTATAATTAAGGATTGTATTCCCACCTGTAGGTTTTCTGTATAGGCAGGTGTCAATAGATCAAATTGGCATTGGTACATCCAATTCAATATCCAAAAATTTGGTTTTAGAGGAATGTTGTTCAAAAGGGAACTTTAAATTATTTTCATTATCATTGATATTTTCAACAAATGCCAAAACACTATCCTCGTCTCCATCCCAGACCAGCAGAAGAAAAAAAGAACCTTCCAATATAATCTTACGCTTGAACAACATCGAGCCCTACAGTCTCTGGGGTCTAACTCCAACATTGTAATTAAGGAGTCTGACAAGGGGGGAAATATAGTTGTCATGGATAAAGAGTACTATTTGTCTGAATCTTTCAGACAATTAAACAACACTGAAGTTTATCAGAAACTAACTTACATTTAATCCCACTGGCAGCTATAGATCCCTCCTTGAAGACTTATCTTAGGACAACAAAAATGTGTTGTCTCCCCATCTGTGATAGACACTCTTTTGCCGAGGATACCTCCTACACCTATTTTTTATTTTTTGTCCAAACTACACAAGGATGCACAAAACCCCCCAGGTAACCCCATTATCTCTGGGGTAGGTTCACTACTAGAACCCTTGTCAAAGTTAGTGGACTCCTTTCTCCAGCCTTTGGTTGGTGATCTTATGTTACATTAGGGATTCTACCTAACTATTAAGAACTGTTCGGAACATCAGGTGGGAGCCAACATACAGATTTGTCACCATAGATCTGATTTCCCTCTATACCTCAATCCCACACCGGCAGGGATTAGACTCAGTTTCATTTTTTTTGACAATTTTTCAACATATTCTGATGACATAAAAAGTTTTTTGATCATTGCTATAAAGTTTTTACTAACTCATATTTTTTTCCTGTTTGAGGGTTGTTGTTACCTCCAGAGATGTGGGACAGCTATGGGGGCAAACTTTGCCCCCTCCTATGCCAATCTCTTTATGGGATGGTGGGAGCTGCTCCACGTCTATAGAGTTGACAACCCCTTCAGGAAACATATTATCTATTTTGGTCGAAATATAGAGTATCTTTTGCTGGTGTGGGATGGAGACGAGGATAGTGTTTTGGCATTTGTTGAAAATATCAATGATAATAAAATTAAAGTTCACTTTTGAACAACATTCCTGTAAAAACAAATATTTGGATATTGAATTGGATGTACTAATGCCATTTAAATTTATAGACACCTGCCTATACAGAAAACCTACAGGTGGCAATACAATCCTTAATTATAGATTATGCCACCCACATCACGTCCTTAGAGCAATACCAAAAGGCCAATATATCCAAACAAAAATAGTTTGTTCAAACATTGTGGTCTACAAAGCACAATGTGACATTCTGGACATGAGACTAAAAGAACGTGACTATCCGAGCAAACTCTTGCAGTTGACAAGGGAAGAGGTAGCACATATCCCACGTGACTCTTTATTAGAGTATGGACAGCAGAGACAGGCTAGATCTAGACTTCAATCAGAAAGTGTGGATAAATTAATTTTTAGTACCCCTTACAGTCTCGAAAATAACAAGATTTGTAACGTTATTAAGGATCGTCTACCAATTCTGACAACAGACCCTGTGTTGGAGAAAGTAGCAATAAATGGTTACAAATTTGTGGCCAAAAAGTATAAAATGATAGGGAATATGGTAGCGCCATCATATCTTCCTGAGACTAAAAAGGGTACCTGGCTACCACAAAGAACAGGTTTCTAAAGGTGTAGATCTCGAGTCTGTAAGACTTGAAATTATGTGACTGAAGGTGAATATTTCACTTCCACAGTTTCAAATAAAACATACCAAGATAGACACAATCTTAATTGTAATTCTAAGTACGCAATATACCTCCTAATCTGTAGGGGGTGCAAAATATAGTACGTGGGCAAAACCACATGTTCCCTCAAAGACAGAGCCTTGGAACACATCAGAGATATTGGCAACCCAAACACCTTTACCCCAGTTGCTAAACATTTTAAAAATATACATGCTGGCGATTCCTCATTGACATCTTTCCAAGCAATTGACCATGTCCCTTGCCACAGTAGAGGAGGGGACAGGGAGTATAAACAGAATTATAAGGAAGCAAAATGGATCTTTACATTATGTACCAGACACCCTCTAGGTATAAATATGGAGTCGGACGTATATTTATTTATATAGATCTATCCCTGCCCTCTACCACTTAAAAGATATATTAATTTATCTGTTTTGTGATTTATCATTGTGTACCTCCTATATTCATTGTATGGACTTATACGGAACATTTATTGACTCTCACACAAGTGTATTTTTATAAATATATATAGATGACATGATGGGGTTAATTATTTAATTGATTAATATGAGTATTTTTAATGATGCATTTTCCTTTAAAAGGGAGTGTCCGGATGTGCAGCTTATAGCGGTGAACATGTCTGCTGTTTTTGCACATTTGGATTCCCCATTCATGTTCTGTGAGTCATGAATTCTTGACTTGTGCTTCAATAAAGTATTGTTTTTTACTATTTGGATGTATCACTTTTTGGATGAGTTGCTACAGACTTTTTTCCTACTTATGTATTGACATCATGGAAAAAATTAAACCATAAAACTTTATTAGAAAAATATAAAAAAATGGGTCAATTAAAACTAAAATGCTAGCAGTAATGTACCCCAGTTATGTGTACCGGATATAGTGCATCTATGGAGGTCACCGTGTAAACAGTAACTGAACCAGACAATAAATATAAGGTATATAGCAAGGTCCGCTATTGCTACTAGATTGCTAACTGACAGAAATTTTACGACATTATCACCTAATAGATAGATTAGTATGGTAATAACATGAATATGTCCTCTGAGTGTATGCTTGCAGCCATTTAAGATAAACAAACTGGGGTAATATCTAGTATTCACTGTAATGTCTCACAGAATGGTTAATTCACCTAGCTTGAGGTCAATTAAGTATTGTGTGAATAGACACTAATAATTCTGGCATGTACTTAATATTAAGATACAAAGTTGCCAATGATCTATATACACATTAGATTATCATTGCAGGATTAGCACAATTCTTGTGAGGTTATTATAAATGTAATTACGAATGGTCTAGCTGCTAGCAAATATTCTATAGTAGGATCATTATATTCACCCTGTTAAATAACACTTATAATGTTCCACATCATATATATGTTAGGCTGTACCGCCATACAATAAAATTATCCATGGTTAATAAGTATTAATTAATACAGGTGTTACTTCTAAAGTGACTTGCTATTTACATTAGTATATAATCAGTGTCAAATAGCTGCGACTGAGTACCCTGTATAATAACCCTTATAATATTCCACACTATATATATATTTTAGGCTGTACTGCCATACAATAACATTATCTGTGGTTATTAGGTATTGATTAATACAAGTATCACTTCTAAAGTGGCTTGCTATTTACACTGGTATATGATCAGTGTCACGTTAACTGCGACTGAGTATCTTAATTTATAGTAAGGTAAATTACTGCTGCAAGTATTTAAAAATAGAGAGTTCCCACCAGCTCACTCCCCTCCCTTGACATGTTTCGCTATCATTCCGGCTTTATCAAAAGGCGAGGCGGTGCGGCAACCTTTTATGATCAAATCCATTTCTATTTATTTGTCCAATATTCAGGAAAATGAAATATATACATTTTATACTTTGCAGTAATATACAATGTATCTATAATGACCAAATGGGGAATATCCATAAACTAAGAGGTAAATACCAAAGTGTTTTAAAAAGATAGATAGATTACTTATAATAGCATAATCGTCAATATGTGGTTTCGAGTATATCGTATAGCTAAATGTTTAAATTGAGTTTGGTGTGATCCATGTTTGTACGATGGATTATATGTGTTACCAAAATTTGTGCTTATTATAGAGAGCAAAATAATATATGATATTCGATAACGTAGTGTATTAATAAATAATTTCTTCGCATATCTATAAGAAGTTTAAATACTTATAGAATTATGGATTTGTATTTCTATGACTATCAATAATGATTGGATCATATAATTTAGATTTTTTTTCTATGCACATTTCAGTTTTTTATTCAGTTTTCACTCACTCTGTACAGTAATGCGGACTTTTTTCAAATTTCCCACTTTATTATTTTTATTAAATGTTTCTATACAAAATTATGGTATTATCATTGCACCAGGTATGATTTAAATTAATACACTAAGGTATTGAATATCACATATATTTTTTTGCTCACTATAATAAGCACAGATTTTGGTAACACATATAATCCATTGCACAAACATGGTTCACACAAAACTAAATTTACACATTAGCTATATTATTGATGATTATGCTATTATAAGTAATCTATCTTTTTATAACACTTTCAGCTAGATTACAAGTTATGCGCACTAAAGGGAAATTAACGAACGCAACAAAAGTTGCATTTTTTAACCCTCTATAGTGCAGCCATTACAAGTTGTGCGTGCAATATGGTTGTGTTGAGCTCCAAACCACACACAATCCAAGCGCTGTTTTGATGTGCTCGTGCATGCTTTCCCCATAGACATCAATTGGGAGAGCGGGTCAGAAAAAAGCCTAACACCTTCGATCGCGGAAAGAAAAGCTCCGTAACGCAGCCCCATTGATGTCTATGGGGAAAAAAAAGATATAAACCCTACGTCTAAACACCCCTAATCTGCTGCCCCCGACATCGCCGACACCTACTTAATGTTATTAAACGCTAATCTGCCGCTCCCGATATCACCGCCACCTAAGTAAAGCTAGTAACCCCGAATCTGCCGCTCCCGATATCGCCGCTACTATACTAAAGTTATTAGCCCCTATTCCTCTGCACCCCAACAATGCCCAGACTATAATAAAGATATTAACCCCTATTCCGCCACACCCCGACATCACCACCACTATAATAAAGTTATTAACCCCTAAACCTCTGACCTCCCACATCACTACCACTAAATAAACCTATTAACCCCTAAACGCCCAGCCCCCCACATCGCAACAACCTAAATTAAACTCTTAATCCCTAAACCCAACCCTAAACCTAAACCTAACGTAACCCTAACCCTAACACTCCCTAACTTTAACATAATTAAAATAGAGCTAAATTAAAGTTACAGTTATTAACTAAATAATACCTATTTAAAACTAAATACAAACTTACCTGTGAAATAAAACCTAAGATAGCCACAATATAACTAATAGTTACATTGTATCTATCTTAGGTTTTATTTTTATTTCACAGGTAAGTTTGTATTTATTTTAACTAGGTAGACTAGTTAGTAAATAGTTATTAACTATTTACTAACTACATAGTTAAAATAAATACAAACTTACCTGTGAAATAAAACCTAAGCTGCCTTACACTAAAACCTAACCTTAACTAACATTACAAAAATAAAAAACCTAACATTACAAAAAAAAAACACTAAAATTACAAAAAATAAAAAAAACTACCATTACAAAAAATAACAAACAAAATTATCTAAAACACTAAAAATTATTTCTATTCTAATACCCTTAAAAAAAAGAAAACACCCCAAAATAAAAAAGTCTAATCTAGAATAAACTACCAAGGACCCACTAACATTACAAACCCCCACCCCCAAACCCACAAAATAAAAAAACTATCTAAAAACTTAAGCTCCCCATTGCCCTGAAAAGGGCATTTGGATGGGCATTGCCCTTAACAAGGCATTTAGCTCTTTTACAAATAGCCCAAACCCTAAATAAAAAAAAACCCACCCAAAAAACCTTAAAAAAAAACCTATCACTAACCCCTGAACATCCACTTACAGTTTTTGAAGTCCCTCTTGAATGATCTTTATCCAGGCTGTGAAGTCCTCATCCAGGCGACGAGAAGTCTTTATCCAGGCAGCCTCTTCTATCTTCATCCAGACGGAGAAGTCCTCATACAGGCGTCGAAAAGTATTTCATCCAGGCGTCCTCTTTTATCTTCATCCAGGCGGCGAAGTCCTTATCCAGGAGGCGAGAAGTCTTCATCAAGGGGGCCTCTTCTATCTTCATCCAGATGACATCATCTATCTTCATCCCGACTGCGCGGAGCGGGTCCATCCTGAAGACATCCGGTCGCCGCCATATACTGAATATTCAATGCAAGGTATGTGATTCAAAATGGTGTCCCTTGCATTCCTATTGGCTGATTTGATTTTGGAAATTCAAATCAGCCAATAGGCTGAGATCTATTAAAATCCTATTGGCTGTTCAAAACAGCCAATAAGATGAGAGCTTCTGAAATTCTATTGGCTGTTCAAACCACGGATAATGTTATTGTATGGTGGTACAGCCTAACATATATATATAGTGTGGAATATTATAATGGTTATTATACACAGTACTGAGTCACAGCTACGTTACACTGATTATATACTAATGTAAATAGCAAGCCACTTTAGAAGTGACACCTGTATTAATTAATACTTATTAACCACGGATAATGTTTTTTATCTTAAATGGCTACAAGCATACACTCAGAGGACATATTCACTGTTATTACCATACTGATAGTGTTGTATTTCTGTCAGTTAGCAATCTAGTAGTAATAGGGGACCTTGCTATATACCTAGCTAAGTGACATATCTATTGTCTAGTTCAGTTACTGTTTACACGGCGACCTCCATAGATGCACTATATCCGGTACACATAACCGGGGAACATTACTGCTAGCATTTTAGTTTTAATTTACCCAATTTTTAATTAGTTTTATGTTTTAATTTTTTCTATGATGCCAATACTCCTGTTTCAATAAACCTATAAGGGTCGTACCTGAGTATTATCACCCTTTTTGTTCAGTTCCTCTAACTGATAATAGTGAATGTCATTTCATTGATGCTTAGCACCTTTTACCACAGCATATATGATATTACTGGGCCAGATAAATTTAAATCTGAACGGTAACAGACCCTAAATTTACTGGTGGTGCCATCAATTTATTTTCGCTAATAGACACACTCTTTTCTATACGATCTCCCAATAACTAAGTTTAAGCCAATATAGAAAGCATGTTTTATGGCTGATTAAAATCCAAATAGATTTGGTTGCTAAGAGCCACAGTGAGTTTTCTATAGAAAATGTTCTGAAAACATGTTTTCAGTTGTTAAATATTTTCCATTGGAATCAAAACTTGGAATCCAACTGAAACTGACATAGTAAAAGACCCTTTAATACAGTTACAGTTCTTTGGAATTAACACCTTTGTACATTGTGTGATTGATTTCAAAAGCATTATTTTCAAGTTTGGTGAGATACTCTCCCTCCCATCCCCTTCGCTCTGCTCATGACCTCCTACTCTCCTCCTCTCTTGTTGCCTCCTCACACTCCCATTTACCGGACTTCTCCAGACTTGCTCCCATCTTGTGGAACTCTCTGACTTGCTCCAAAAGACTCTCCCCTAGTTTTGAAAAGCGCTCCCTAAAGACTCTACTGTTCAGGGATGCATACAACCTACACTAACCTTTCTTTATACAGTTTCCTCTCCTCCATTGCTATCACCTTGAACCCCCTTAGCATGTAAGCCTAAGAGCCATGCTGTTTGCAGATCACCTTCTTTATAGCTGACTACAACAGTGCAACTCTTGGCAGGGCCCTCTATCCATCTGATCCCTATAAATGTTTCCTTGTAGTCCGCTAATGTTTATAGCACTGCGGAATCTGTTGGCGCTCTAGAAATAACCAATAATAATAATAATAATATATGTATGCAATAAAGAAGATCACTACAAGTTTCTATTAGAAGGAATTGCCTGAAACTCTTCTCATCTTCTAATATGGGACCATTATTTCAACAATGTAGTCACAAAAAACTGCAAACTGCACTGTCATAAAGTGCTTTTGTCTTTGTGATCACAAAAGTGCAATCCTGTTTGATATTCAGATAGCAAAGGAAGATGTGATCCCCATTTGGACATGCCTGTACTGAAAATGGCAATCATGGCAATGCAAATGTGAGTTAGATTTTTATTTACAGAAAGTGATTGTTGAATGCCTTTCTAGATGTTTGGGTCCTAATCTAATTTTTTTTCTTGAAGATGCCCTTAGATGTACAGGATATTACATATTAAATACATATACATAAGTATATTTACTTATACATATGTAAATGTATGTCCTACCCACTACAGATGGACTATACACAGTACACTAGTGATGGCCAGAGTCTTAATGATTCTAGATCATGTATACGACTTTTAAAATGTAGTCTGTGGTCATTTAAGAGTTTCTTGTCCCTGTGTAACAGAATTATTCCAAATCATCTTGGAATACATAAAAAATATTTCAAAAAAGGCCAGTTCAGGACATGCTTTTATGTGGTGGATTTGATAAATGTAAAATGGTCTTGAAAAACTGTTGAAAACTACCAAGAAAATGGATTATGATCATTAAGAAAATTACATCTTTATAATAAAAATAGGACTTTTTCGCCAAGGCGAAAATGCTTTTGCAGTTCTGAGAAACAGATGAAAATCTGCTATTGAAATTGCACTGAAACAAAGGGTGCTTTTATTGCCAAAAAACACTGGAAAAAAAGGTCAATAGATTGTGATCGACCCTTGCGTTTAACATACTTTTTTTTGTATTTGACTTCTCCCTTTTAGTGTTTGCTCTATTTATGTTTGGTATGACCCTTATGTATGAGATGATGAAACAGAGGTCTCTTATTTCAATTGACATAAGTTGTTAATTTTTTTGTATTTTGTTTATACCCAATTTTCTAATTAATGTTAAAGGGATATGAAACCCAAAAATGTTATTTAAAAAAAAAAAAGTTTCAAATGTACTTCTATTATCAAATTTTCTTAGTTCCCATGATATTCTGTGTTGAAGAGATATGTAGGTAGGGATCTGGATCACTACATGGCAGGAAATAGTGCTGCCATCTAGTGCTCTTGCAAATGGATAACATTCTTGCAAAACTGCTGCCATATAGTGCTCCAGAAATGGGCCAGCTCCAAAAGAAATTGACTAATTTTTTAATAAAAGATACAAAGAGAACAAAGAACAATTAATATAAGTAAATTAGTAAGTTGTTTAAAATTGCATAATCATCTGGATCATAAAATAAAAAAATGTTTTTCATATCTCTTTAAATATGTGCCACATGTTGCCAGAGATTGCTGGAGGGAGAAGCAGTCAGTCCTGCAGTCAGCGTGGTCTTTCTTGGTTCCTCAAAAGGACCATCATGGAGATACCTGAAACCTTCTGCACCACTCTAGTGGTGCCTGCTTAAAGTACCAGGAAACTTCAGTGAGGTTAGCTAAGGCAGACAAAGAGATAAAATATCCCATTCATCCCAGTGACACAGCTATATCCTGGGAAATGTATTTTATTGAGTAAACTGCAGGGGTATAAATAGCACTTCCTATCTCACTCAATGGGGTAAATTTATTATTGTGTGGACGGACATGATACGATGTAGCATATCATGTCCGCCACACATCGATAAATGCTGACAGCATACGCTGTCGGCATTTATCATTGCACCTGCAGTACCTTCCCGTGCAGATTCGTGGCCAGTCGGCCACTAGCAGGGGTGTCAATAAACCAGATCGTATTCGATCGGGCTGATTGCTGTCCGCCACCTCAGAGGTGGCAGACAAGTTAAGAAGCAGTGGTATTAGGACTGCTGCTTCTTAACTTCCGCTTCAGGCAGAACTGAGGTGGAGTGGGTTGGAAGCAGCATCCATTGCTTCATATATCAACCCCAATGTGTCATAAAACAATAAAAACTCCCTTGATCAATTAGCAACCAGGAAATCTAGAATTGAGGAGTTGGGACCAATTAGCAACATGATGGTAACCCAGCCAATAACTTACAGTCCACTGCAGCAGTTCCTGATGGGTCTGTAACTCGACTCCTGAATGACTTAAACAGAACCAATTAAATGAATGTGTTCCTGCCAGTCAGAGGAGTGCCTACTTTCTATAGGGTTTAACATTGAGCTTGCATGTCTGCAGATTCTTGTTAAGCCACTCTCAAAACATAAAACTGCCAGAGGTAAGGAGCTTGCTTACATCTCCATTAAATATTCAGGGATGGGGCATCTGTGACAATAAGCCTTTTGTTTAACATGTTTTTACCATACACTTGACTTTCCCCGTTATCTTGTTAATATGCCCCTTGTGAATTATCTGTTTGTTTGCTTTTAAATTCAGACATGACTTAATTTTTCATTCCTAGTAATATGCCCCTTGTGAATTATCTGTTTGTTTGTTTTTAAATTCAGACATGACTTAATTTTTCATTCCTAGTAGTATGCCACTTGTAAATAGTAGAGGTAGGCTGTGGTATGTCCTTTACATATGATATGCTTACACAGAGTGAGCTTGAAGCTAAGATTAAAATATACTACATATTTGTTTTGATGGATAATATTTTAGTTTGACTTGTTTTGGAAAATAATCAATACTTTTATTTAGTTTTTAAAATTCAGTCCCACTACAATTTAAGAACTCTAAGGAGGTGACAATATGATGTAATATGCGCCATACAGGTTATGCAATTACGGACCGAACCAGCGTATGTTTTGTTTGTTTTTATTTGTGTTTTTAATACACAATTGGTTGGATATATTTACTGCTATATCCATTTTGTGAATATTTGGATGATATATAGAAATAATTTAGTGAAGTTTAATTTTTGGGATTATTTTTATTCTTTGGATATATAGATACATGGGCAGTTTTAATTTCCTTATGCCATATTAAATGGAGCAACACAGCTCTATGCACTTGATAGTTTGAACTGTTTATATGAATGCTGCAATATTACTACAAGACTGTTTTAATATCACACTAAGAATGTGTATTGATATCATTATTATCATATGACATTGATGTTTATGTTGCTTACCATGGAAACCATTTGGGGCTTATTTAATATAAGGAGGACATTCTGGGATATATAATGTTATCTATTCTTTTGTCAGCTTCCTGTGAGCATGCACCTCTAAGTTTAGCAAAGGCTACTGATTATTCCTTTCTTTTCAAATGTGGCTTTGGCCTCTTCAAGTTTGCTACAGTCAGAAATGCTTGACATATTGGTGATACTAGAAATGTATTTATATATATATATATATATATATATATATATATACACACACATATATATATATATATATATATATATATATATATATATATATATATATATATATAAAAGGAGAGGAGAGTTAGCTAAATATTCTTGTATCTGTATGTATGAAGGTAGCTAAATAGACTGCTTAATGCTATAATATAGTCTCCTGGGTACTGTAGAAAGCTTACCTCACTGTTTCTAAAACTGATATATCACAAATAACAGTCAACTGGAACACCATTGAATCCGCCATGATATCAATCCTCAGAGAAAGTATTAACTACTTTTGCTCTAAAGCGTCTATGTGAGCTGGAATCAGACAGCGGGCATATTAAAAACTTTCATAATTTAATTCATATATGCATATAATAGCTGTTAAACTGGGATTCTCATAACATTATCCGTTTTATATCACCACATTCTTGATTACTACTCTTATTGGAGGAAATCATCCTTTACATAAAAGGAGGGTATAGCGTAGCACACATTGCTACGTGTTCACAAGCACTTGATCAATGTAAACCTAAATAAATTTATGTACTGCACAGTATATTACTACTAACTTCATGTCCAATAATAGAAGTAATCATCACTAATGGTGAGCGATTCTATCACCTTCAAGACCAGCTCTATCCAAATCATACCACTATACTTCCTTCTTATTAAAGTTCCAGATGTGACATATAAAGAGGGGTTGGGCTCAACAGCCAATCATTAAACTGCTAGTATAACACACAAATAAATAAACAGTGGCATTGTGAGTACAGACCATATAATGACATGAATGATAATAAATGTATAAAGTGTATCACCTGAAACACTATGTATCGAAAATAAAAAAGTGTTTACGTTTTATAAAACAGCCGCTAGGAGGAATAATCTTCTTGATACATTAGCATTGTGCTATAATTATCATTGATGTACTAATAAAGATAAATAGATGAATAGTAATGTATAAATAGCTCTAATATGTACGCACAGCCTATAGTGTACCTAGGCTGCCCAATGTTAACACTTTCTTAAATGCGCAATCCACACAAAGTACCTGATGTATTGAACAAGAACCTGTACTAATATAAACATCAAGTAGTGTGTAAACAACTTAGCAATCAATATAAATAGCAACAGTAGCAAGTCTTGGAACAGTATATATCAACAGATCTAAATATATATATATATATATATATCTCAATATTTCTCTTTAAAAATTGGCTAATACGTAGTGGATATTAATGGGTGAAATTAACTATAAGGCTCTATCACATATCACACTAATCTACAAATATTAACATCTACCCATCTTTTAGCAATAGAACACTACATCAACACTATGTGGTAGATTTATTATGCTGTTTCCCTCGCGAGCCTTCAGGCTTGCTGGAAACAAAAATTAAGAAGCAGCTCCTTAACTCATCCGCTACCTCTGAGATGCAGACTTCAATCATCCCAATCAGATACGATTGGGAATGTGCAGGGGGCGGCATTGCACAAACATTTAATCAGAAATACTTGAGCAATGTTAAATGCCGACAGCGTATGCTACAGCGGATCATGTCCGTCTGACATATGATAAATCTACCCCTATAAATCAATGTAATATTTGGTTAATTAGACTGCAGGGCTACCAATCTATATATGGTATTAGTCCCCTATAAGAAGCAATGCCAGTCAATATTGGCATTGAGTCCATATAATTGCAGGGTTTCCAATCTGAATTTCCATCGAACCTCGAGTTGGAGTAATCTTTTTTTCCTGTCACCACCTCTTTTCAGAGATGGAACATGGTCAATCAGTGTAAATCTTAGGTCCCTGACCACATAATTTTTCTCTATGGAGTGTCTTGCAACTGGTTGGTCAGATTTTCTTGCATCCAGAGCATTCCTTATGACACTTCTTTGGTTTGCTATCCTCTTTCTAATTTTGTCATCATTCTTCCCTACATAGAAGCATCCTCAAATGCAACTCAATAAATAGATTACTTATTTAGTAGAACATGTGAAATAATTAAATATATAATACTTCTTATTTATGTGGGGACGCCTAAATGTAGGACTATCATGGAATTGCCAGTTGTGCAACTTGGGCATCTATAGGAGCCTAATTTCTTAGATGTTAACCAAGATACTTTGCGATAACAATGTTCCGGTAAGTGATCATAAGCAAATCACGCAGGCTGTGTCCTCTTTTATATTTAATTCTAGGCGGATTAATATTTGTTAAAAGCTAGTATTGGGTCAGATTTAATCAAGTCTCAATGTTTTTTTTACAGATTCTACTAATTTATTACTATTTGGATTGTAGGTGATAGTTTTGTAATTCTTTTGTCATCCTGATTCACCTTATTAGTGGTTAGGATCTCATCTTGTGTTAGATATTGTACAGTTCCTTTCATTGCCTGTTTTAATTCTGGTGCATATTCATATTTTGAAAATTTCTTAGCTATCTCCAATTGTATCAGGTTATTCGCCTTGTCTGAATTATTTCTGATCACTCTGCACATTTGAGCTTTGGGAATAGCTCAAATTAGTGATTGAGGATGGTACCTTTGAGCGAGTAGAATAACATTTCTGTCTGTCTGTTTCTGATATAGTGTTGTCTCTAAATGATCACCAGTTTTCATAATTCTTAAATCCAAGAAATCTACCTGTTTACAGTGATAGATAACTTTAAACTTGACTGGTGTAGGTAGACTATTTAACTTATGGATCCATATTTGTAGTTGTATTTCAGAGCCCATCCATATAAGGAAGATGTCATTTATATAGTCTCTATATACAAAAACATTAGGATTTTCATAAATCTGTATAGTAGCCACTTCAAAACTTTCCATGTACAAGTTGGCATTTAATGGGGCCATATTAGACTTCATTGCCATACCTGTCAATTGTTGATAATATTGTTTCAAATTTTAAGTAGTTAATATATGTTGAACATATTCTCAATATATCACAAATGTATTAGACATCAGGACCATTATATGGAAACTTGTATAAAGCATCCACTCCATCAACATGTGGTATGATAGTTTAAAGGCTGGTTACATCCTTTGTCACTAGCTAATCAGATGTTGTCAGGTCAGAAATAGATGTAACCACTGTTATTATATCTGTTGAATCTCAGACATAGAGACTAATGACTAGTTGTTGTAGATAATGATGAACCTAAATCGACCACCTGGCTGATACTATGGCCCCTATTTAAGAAAGTCTGGCGGACCTGATCCGACAGTGCGGATCAGGTCCGCCAGACCTTGCTGAATACGGCGAGCAACACGCTTGCCGTATTCAGCATTGCACCAGCAGCTCACAAGAGCTGCTGGTGCAACGCCGCCCCCTGCAGACTCGTGGCCAATGGGTCGCCAACAGGGGGGTGTCAATCAACCCGATCGTACTCGATCGGGTTGATTTCCGGCGATGTTTGTCCGCCTGCTCAGAGCAGGCGGACAGGTTATGGGGCAGCAGTCTATGTGACCGCTGCTTCATAACTGCTGTTTCTGGTGAGCCTGAAGGCTCGCCAGAAACACGGGGCATCAAGCTCCATTCGGAACTTGATAGATAGGCCCCTATAGGTCAGCCAGGAGGCTTATCCAGACTTTTGTGCACCTTCTGTATGATATTTAAAATAGGTGTAATTGGACAGGATACATTCACCCATTCAAAAGTATTCTTAGTGTGTAGCCTTCGCCTCTTTGTCTGGATTGGAATCCAGAAGGTGATTTTGTATGTTGTTCTATAGAGGGTAGATCAGAATCTGCTTGCAGTTTTTTTAACACAATCTGTTTCTTTTTATGTTTGTTTTTTGTGTCTTTTTTTAACTAATGGGATACTGTTTCCAATCCCTAGAAATTCTAAGAATATTGAACAGCAATTAAGAAAGCTTTAGAGACTTTATGGTGCAACCTGCAAACACTAGTTAAGAAGCATTTTTCACCTTTTGGACACTTCTGAACTGACGATTCATAATCACCCTGAATTGATTCAACTTGAGGAATTGATAGCCCCTGCTCTCATACAGCACAATGTCAGCTTTTAGCAACAAGGGAACATTGTCAGCCCAAACAATCATAAAGGGAGCCCTTAGTCTTCAAAACTGTTAATGGATAAAAACTGTATCCTTTCACATAATGTTTTTCATATTTATTTATCATTTCATTGTAAATGAAATTATATGTAAAACAAATGTATTATTAGATTTTTAGAACTGTGATTTTAAGCTCTAATTATCAAAACACCATAAGATATTAAAATGTAATGATTCTGCTCAGTTGAGTAATTAATACCTCAGTCAATTTGAATGACACATGAGGATATATTAGAAATGTGTTTGTTATGAGAATCAGAATGACTACCATTATATTTATTTTAAGTACCATGAAAAGAACTAGTAAGAGATACATGAAAATATCATCACATTATTTCCTTTTGATTAGATTGTTTTAGGTGGCTCTGAGTCCTAAAGGATTCCTTAGTCTACTCCCTTCAAAAAATAAATAAATACATTAAATTAAATGACAGGAAAATAGCATGGTAAAGCAATTGTCTCACATAATTCTAAGCACATATTTGTGGGTGGAATGTGAACTACTGGATTTTTTACACTGCACATGGTATGATATTCCTTTGTCAAGAGTTCATGCCTTGTAAAAAATTTTTTTACAAAAATACTGCAATAATCACCTATCAATATAGCGACCAGTACACTGTGGGAAATCTGTTTTTTTTATCCACAAAGCCATAGCATGGTATTTGCATTACATCTTGACATTTTTAATCCCTAAAAATACATATTCTCTATTTTACCTTACATTACACCTATATTCCTTATCAAATACTAGTTAAGAAGCATTTTTCACCTTTTTGGACACTTCTGAACTGACAATTTATAATCACTCTGAATTGATTCAACTTGAGGAATTGATAGCCCCTGCTCTCATGCATCACAATGTCAGCTTTCAGCAACAATGGAACATTGTCAGCCCAAACAATCATAAAGGGAGTCCTTAGTCTTCAAAACAGTTAATGGATAAAAAACTGTATCCTTTCACATAATGTTTTTCATATTTATGTATAATTTCATGTTAATGTAATTATATGTAAAACAAATGTATTATTAGATTTTTAGAACTGTGATTTTAAGTTCTAATTATCAAAACACCATAAGATATTTAAAGGGACACTGTACCCAAAAAAATTCTTTTGTAATTCAGAAAGAACATGCAATTTTAAGCAACTTTCTAATTTACTCCTATTATCAATTTTTCTTCGTTCTCTTGCTATCATTATTTGAAAAAGAAGACATCTAAGCTTTTTTTTGGTTCTAGTAATCTGGACAGCACTTTTTTATTGGTGGATGAATTTATCCACCAATCAGCAAGGACAACCCAGGTTGTTCACCAAAAATGGGCCGGCATCTAAACTTACATTCTTGCATTTCAAATAAAGATACCAAGAGAAAGAAGAAAATGTTATAATAGGAGTAAATTAGAAAGTTGATTAAAATTTCATGCTCAATCTGAATCACGAAAGAACATTTTTGGGTACAGTGTCCCTTTAAATTTAATGATTCTGCTCAGTTGAGTAATCAATAACTCAGTCAATTTGAATGACACACCTGTGCTCCACAGATTTATGATTTAAACCTGGTTTGTTGACAAATTATGAGGATATATTAGAAATTAGTTTGTTATGAGAATCAGAATGACTACCGTTATATTTAAGTACCATTAAAAGAACTAGTAAGAGATAAATGAAAATATCATCAAATTGTTTCCTTTTGATTAGATTGTTTTAGGTGGCTCTGAGTCCTAAAGGATTCCTTAGTCTACTCTTTTCCAAAAATAAATAAATACATTAAATTAAATAAGTCAGGAAAATAGCATGGTAAAGCAATTGTCTCACATAATTCTAAGCACATATTCGTGGGTTGAATGTCTATCTATCTATCTATTGGGTACTTGTAAAGCGCAAACTAATCACCCGTGAAGGTCTCAAGGCGCTAGTGAACTAATGGATTTTTTACACTGCACATGGTATGATATTCCTTTGCCAAGAATTCATACCTTGTTAAAAAAAAATGCCGGCAATAATCACCTATCAATATAGCGACCAGTACACTGTGGAAAATCTGTTTTTTTTTATCCACAAAGCCGAAGCATTGTATTTGTTTTACATCTTGACATGTTTAATCCCTAAAAATACATATTGTCTCTTTTACCTTACAGGACACCTATATTCCCTATCATAATTTAACTCACTGACTGATGCACACATAGTGGATTTCAACAATTTAGTTGTGGCTCTAATTCTTAAATGTACATTGTGGATAATGGATTATAATGGGATTGTTTATACAAACCTTTGTGTGACATGTGTTGCCTTTGACTGCTCTATATAAAGAATTTATTTGATATTTTGCATAAATGATTATATATAGATCGTTATTTTTCATATTAATGTACTTAGAATGTCTCTAAGTAATATTTCATAGAATTGTATTGTGCATTAAACAAAGTGTGGTAAAAATTAAGGGGAAAATGCAATATTGAACCAATTACAGTATGTAGAGTGCATATTTCCATTCTCAACGAGAACTTATAAATATTTAAATATATCTGTATCAGTAGAGAATTTGCCTCATGCGTATTTAAGGTTTCATTGCCAAAGTTTCAAATCATTTAGTTAGATTTAATCTTTTTAAGTTAATGTCTGTGAAGCTGCAATCTAACTTCTTTATATATTTTTGAGCTCTCATGTGACCCCAGCTGTCTTAATTCTATAATGCATTTCATCTTTATGCGAATATTTTAAATATTTCAAGTGGGCAATCTTAACAATCTTGATTGTGTCTAAATTAGCTTGCAAAAGGCATTTATACTGATTAGTATGGGCAATATGGGTTTTTGGTAGAATCCATTTAATTTATACTGTTATAATTTTTAGCAAAGGTCTTAATTTAATTGTGTTCCCAGTTCTAAAAATAAAGAACTTTGAAAACACAATCTGCTATTTTATGACAACCATAAACAATTGAAAATATGTTAATAGTAATTATTTTTGAAGAAAATGACACATTATATAGACATTATTTTTAATTAGAGAAGCAATTTTAGTATAAACCAATCACACTTTAAAATTGATTTTAACTTTCTTCATTAGTTCATATTCATTTGCAGATATGCTACTCAATTATATTTTCATTGCAAATTGCCATCTTTTGATAATATGCAATCAATTCTATATTTCTGTTTGTCTTACAGAATTTAGTGTTTGAAGCAGGTCATACGTTGTGTGCATGTTGATTAAGTTTTATGCATATTAGTTTACAAAATATATTAACATTTCTAATGAAAATAATTACTAAACGTGTCTACATACCATCCAACGTATTATATAATGCACAGTTGGCAGCCTGATGCAAGGCAGACACTTTAGGTTACACATATCTTTAGATAAAAATGAATAATTGTTTAGACCCTTTACCATTGAGCCATTCCATGCCAATTGACTTTATACGTTTGCACTGAATTTCAACTTATTTTGAGTTCTTTGTCTACCCACACAAATGTTTTTTTATAATCATGCACATAAGAAACAAAACAAAAGCTATCTTTAGCACTCTAACTTAAGCAGTAGTAAAGCTACAGGCTTTGCACTGGCTCCTTCTATATAAATGTACTTCCTCCTTGGTGCCTAGTGGAACAGTATTCCCATTTGGAAGTACAATCAAGGAGATAAGGTCTAAATAATAGAAGGGTAGTTAGTACCATAACAGTATTAATACTAAACTAACTATGCATTATTATTTGACTTTTACAAGGCATCAAACACTTGGTAATACAGTTATAAACCAAAATGGCCTAGTAGGAATAAGCTATTGTTTATGATAACTAATATTTTCTATGGAATGTGCAAAAGGTGTTCATTGTTACATTTCAACCTTGGTGTAATCAATAGAATGATGTTAATAATTATAGATGTAATACCCTGGCAGAATCTATCTACACAATAAATCAGTGCCCATATCCTCTATTCCACAAGATACTGTAAACTATATTTAAACACTTACCTTTAGGACCCCCATCACAAACTATCCTGACTATTAATGCCTAACACATCAGATCCCCTTTAATTAAAAGTTAAAGTCCACTACCATAAGTTCACCCTAACAACAACCTACTCCTACCAATAATCATTACTTTTTTTATGGCGACCACCAATCAGATGAATGGTTAGGCTAATTTTTTATTAATTACTTAGTCTATCTGGACTTTCTATATTTTGTTCTATAACTCTATGAAAGAAATTGAAACTAGATGTCAGGTACTTACCTGACAGTGCTCTTGTGACAGGCTCCTGCCTTGGCATTCCTCCACGTGGAACGCTGCGGTTGCTGTCTTTCTTAAGTGCTTGAGGCTATGCACTGCACTGATTAAGAGGGGTCATAACTAATTTCACAAACTCTCACCTAAATTGCCACAGGCTGATTTATTGAGTAGTTCACCTTGTACTTACCTGCTCTAATTTCTCCCTGTATCTTGTTTCTCAAAAAGCTTGTGCCCACCTTGTTCCAGATATCACTTACCTGAATCCTTCTATACCAGTTGCACTTACCTGTTACTCCATGACAGTCTCACCTCCTGGGTTTCTTGTGCCTGCAAAGCCTCTTGTACAGGGAGTGCAGAATTATTAGGCAAATGAGTATTTTGACCACATCATCCTCTTTATGCATGTTGTCTTACTCCAAGCTGTATAGGCTCGAAAGCCTACTACCAATTAAGCATATTAGGTGATGTGCATCTCTGTAATGAGAAGGGGTGTGGTCTAATGACATCAACACCCTATATCAGGTGTGCATAATTATTAGGCAACTTCCTTTCCTTTGGCAAAATGGGTCAAAAGAAGGACTTGACAGGCTCAGAAAAGTAAAAAATAGTGAGATATCTTGCAGAGGGATGCAGCACTCTTACAATTGCAAAGCTTCTGAAGCGTGATCATCGAACAATCAAGCGTTTCATTCAAAATAGTCAACAGGGTCGCAAGAAGCGTGTGGAAAAACCAAGGCGCAAAATAACTGCCCATGAACTGAGAAAAGTCAAGCGTGCAGCTGCCAAGATGCCACTTGCCACCAGTTTGGCCATATTTCAGAGCTGCAACATCACTGGAGTGCCCAAAAGCACAAGGTGTGCAATACTCAGAGACATGGCCAAGGTAAGAAAGGCTGAAAGACGACCACCACTGAACAAGACACACAAGCTGAAACATCAAGACTGGGCCAAGAAATATCTCAAGACTGATTTTTCTAAGGTTTTATGGACTGATGAAATGAGAGTGAGTCTTGATGGGCCAGATGGATGGGCCCGTGGCTGGATTGGTAAAGGGCAGAGAGCTCCAGTCCGACTCAGACGCCAGCAAGTGGAGGTGGAGTACTGGTTTGGGCTGGTATCATCAAAGATGAGCTTGTGGGGCCTTTTCGGGTTGAGGATGGAGTCAAGCTCAACTCCCAGTCCTACTGCCAGTTTCTGGAAGACACCTTCTTCAAACAGTGGTACAGGAAGAAGTCTGCATCCTTCAAGAAAAACATGATTTTCATGCAGGACAATGCTCCATCACACGCGTCCAAGTACTCCACAGCGTGGCTGGCAAGAAAGGGTATAAAAGAAGAAAATCTAATGACATGGCCTCCTTGTTCACCTGATCTGAACCCCATTGAGAACCTGTGGTCCATCATCAAATGTGAGATTTACAAGGAGGGAAAACAGTACACCTCTCTGAACAGTGTCTGGGAGGCTGTGGTTGCTGCTGCACGCAATGTTGATGGTGAACAGATCAAAACACTGACAGAATCCATGGATGGCAGGCTTTTGAGTGTCCTTACAAAGAAAGGTGGCTATATTGGTCACTGATTTGTTTTTGTTTTGTTTTTGAATGTCAGAAATGTATATTTGTGAATGTTGAGATGTTAAATTGGTTTCACTGGTAAAAATAAATAATTGAAATGGGTATATATTTGTTTTTTGTTAAGTTGCCTAATAATTATGCACAGTAATAGTCACCTGCACACACAGATATCCCCCTAAAATAGCTATAACTAAAAACAAACTAAAAACTACTTCCAAAAATATTCAGCTTTGATATTAATGAGTTTTTTGGGTTCATTGAGAACATGGTTGTTGTTCAATAATAAAATCAATCCTCAAAAATACAACTTGCCTAATAATTCTGCACTCCCTGTATATGCTGTACCAATGGTAGTTTACCTGAATCCTGCTGTACCAGCTGAACTTAAGTTGTATCCAGTACCTGCCACACCAACTGTACCTGCTTGATTTTTCTGTGCCTGCTGAGCATCCTGTACTCACTGTACCAGTGGCAGCATACCTGTCATGTTGTTCCAGCTGCACTAACCAGTTATCCTGTACAAACCTCTACAACTGTAAATGCTGTGCTTTTCTGTGCACAGTGACATGCAGTGAGAGGAAGTTTTTATTAATTCATTTAAAAAAATAATAATTGTGTGGTGTTGTGCATGAAGAACTTGAGTCTGATCACCCCCCCCCCCCCCCCCGCTGACACCATGCAATGCGATGATTGCAATCCATACATCTATCACATCCATGTTGCGCAATAGGAGAGGCAGTGAGCCGTTAAGCTACCCTCCATTGATTGCGCAACATGTATGCTTGATAAGCTTACTAACTCACTATGAGTTAGTGCCACCCAGTGGTTTATCTTGTGGCCCAAACACGCTCCAATAGAGGTAGCTCTTAAAATCGCCTCTATGATGGAGCTAACAGGCAATCAATCAGTGATGCCAGGAGTGACCTTCATCATGATCATGGGGTGATGGTCTCTCTTGAGTCAGACATACTGGCGGGAACTAAGTGAAGAGTAGGAGGACAGGAGTCAAGTTACTCAGAGTCAGGTGAAGAAGACTAGAGTATAGTTCCAGAGCTGCTCAGTCTGAGCCTGCCCGATCCCAGTCAGTGTGACTGTTAGAACTGAAGAGCGGCATGCCAGGCCAGTAGTGGACACCAGACTACACGACCCAGTGCCACTTTGATTGACTGCCTGGACAGCTGGACTCAGGACACCTCACAACACAAGTCACGCCTCACAAAACAAGTCACGCCATTAAGGTAACTTAACTGTCACTGACTGTGTCACAGTATCTGGAGCTCATTGCATCATCAAGCCCTGCTTGAATTTGTGGAGCTATGCTATGAATTGCTGTTGGTTGACATTTCTTAGAGGTCATAATGGAAAATGTTTAACAGGTCAGCAAAAACATCTTACATAACTAGAGAGAGCCAACAGAAATGTGTGCTGTGCCGTAGTTAAATACAGTGTTTGTAAAAAGTGCATACCTATGCCAGGGAATTATTTTTGTTCTCATTTTCATTCATATTTGACCTCCTTTAGGTGTGCCACCTTGCATCTGTTTGTGTCTTCTTGTCACTGTGTGTGTGCCACCCTGCATCTGTCTGTGTCTCCCTGCCACTGTGTGTGTGCCACCCTGCATCTGTGTGTGTGTGCCACAGTCTATCAGTATCTGTGTCTCCCTGCCACTGTGTATGTGTCACCCTGCATATGTCTGTATCCCCCTGCCACTGTGTTTGTGTGCCACCATCCATCAGTATCTGTGTCTCCCTGCCACTGTGTGTGTGTGCAACCCTGTATCTGTGTGGGTGCTACCCTGCCACTGTGTGTGTGTCATACTGCCACTGTGTGTGTGTCACCTTGCCTGTGTGTTTGTGTGTGGATCACTATGCCTGTGTGTGTCACCCTGCCTCTGTATGTGTGTGTTGTATGTGTGTCTCCCTGCCTATGGGTGTGTGTGTATGTTTGCCACCCTGCTTCTGTGTGTGTTACCCTACCTGTGTGTGTGTGTGTCACCCTGCCACTGTGTGTTTGTTTCACCCTCGCTCTGTGTGTATGTCTCAATGCTACTTTGGGTGTCTACCTGCCTCTGGGTGTGTATGTGTTTTTGTGTCACCCTCCCTGTGTATGTGTGTCAACGTGCTTTATGTATGTGTGTATGAGTCTCCCTGCCTATGTGTGTGAATCAGCCCTATATTCCACTGAGTCCACATAAAACATTATACACTTATATATGTATGTTAATTTTGTTTTCTGGCAAGAAGTTCTGTTATAATCCTTTAAACTAAAATAAGATGTTTACTAAGGTGACCAGTTTTAAAAGACCCAATTTAAAGGGACATGAAACCCACATTTGTTCGAAAGAACATGCAATTTTAACAACATTAAATTTTACTTCTAATAACTGTGTGGCGTTGTGCTTGAACTTGAGTCTGAACATGCCCCCCCCCAGGTACCCCCCCCCCCCCCCCGCTGCCACCATGCGATGCGATTATTGCAATCCATGAAACTATCTCATCCATGTTGCACAATAGAAGAGGCAGTGAGACGTTCAGCAGCCCTCCATTGATTGCCAACATGTATGCTTGATAAGCTTACTAACTCACTATGAGCTAGCGCCACCCAGTGGTTTATCTTACGGCCCAAACACGCTCCAATAGAGGCGGCTCTCCAAACCACCTCTATGATGGAGCTAACAGGCAGCCAATCAGCGATGCTGGGAGTGACCGTCATCACGATCATGTTGTGACGGTCTCTCTTGTCTGGGAGGCACGCCGTCAGTCGGAAATACTGGCGGGAACTAAGTGAAGGAGGGAGCTGCAGTGCTGACTCATGTGTGTGTGTGTGACAGTCCAGAGACATGTGAGTCACATGATGCCAGGGGTTGCACTGCAGGAGAGAGGGTGCCAGTTGCAGTGCAGAGCTTCTGCTGCCCAGTGCACAGCCAGGAGGACTGACAGAAGTCAGTGAACAAAGTAGGAGGACAGGACTCGAGTTACTCAGAGTCAGGTGAAGAAGACTAGAGAAGAGACCCATAGCTGCTCAGTCTGAGCCTGACCAACCCCAGTCAGTGTGACTGTTAGAACTGAAGAGCAGCATGCTAGGCCAGTAGAAGCATCCAGGCTACATGACCAGGTGCCACTTTGACTGACTGCCTGGACAGCTGGACTCAGGACACCTCACAACACAAGTCACACTATTAAAGTCACGCCTCACAAAACAAGTCACGCCATTAAGGTAACTTAACTGTCACTGACTGTGTCACAGTATCTGGAGCTCATTGCATCATCAAGCCCTGCTTTAATTTGTGGGGCTATGGTATGAATTGCTGTAGGTTGACATTTCTTAGAGTCATAAAGGAAATTTTTTACCAGGCCAGGAAAAACATCTTACATAACTAGAGAGAGCAAACAGAAATGTGTGCTGTGCCGTAATTAAATGCAGTGTTTGTAAAAAGTGCACACCTAATGTTATGTCAACCAATTACGGTCAACACAGATTGTTCTCAATGTGCTCTCTGAGGTTCTAATGAAGTACATATGTTGCCTTATTGCCCGTATTAGTAAAAGTGAAGCTATAAATATTTATGTGTCTATAGTAAAGTCACAACCACAGGAGAAAATCCCAGCACTCGAAAGAGGTAATGCATGTCACTCCAGGGTCACTACCCAGGGCCCCAACAGTATCAAAACAAGCAATGGGAGTGACAGCAACAAACTTTTATTGAAAAGTTACATAGACAAAAATTATGGCAACGTTTCGGGAGGCTATCCCTTAATCATGCCATGCAAACAAACAAATATTACTGACTTATATACTAACATACCACTAGGTGGCGCTAGTGATAATTTTGTATGTTAACTCATTCATGACCTATACACCAGCATATTATACAATGTTACATAATTTTTCAAAATATTAAGTACAAAGTCGTTCTTAATAGAATAAGCAGAATTGCCCAATCAACTCATACATCAAGGAAATAACTCTATTGCCTAGAAATGGAACTATAAAAATACAAACAAGTCCCAATCTTTATTTAGACCTTTAGGCTCAAGGGACCCTAATTCATAAATCCAGAAGGATTCTCTCTGCTTAAGACGAAGCTCCCTATCCCCCCCCCCCCCCTCTGCGTGCTACTTCAATATGGTCAATAATTTGAAATTTAAGTTGGCTAATTGAATGACCAGCTTTCAGAAAATGATTAGCTAGTGGGGCTTTTAAATTTATTTTCTATAATCCGATCTTTAGCAGATCCAGTGGACTCACCTATATAAACAACCCACATGGGCATTTGATCATATAAATTATAAATGTAGTTAAACAGGTAAAAAAACCTTTGATGGAATATTTTTTACCAGTGTGGGGGTGATAAAATATGGGACCTTTGGTTATATTACTACAACATGAGCACCCTAGACAGGGATAACAGCCCTTGTTTTGTTTTTTTTCTTTATTGAAACTAATAAAACAACAATACAGGTTAAATATACGTTGTATAATACAATACAATACGATACAATACAGTGTGGGGAGTGATTCCAAATATAGTGGGGCCAATCACAATACAATCTGATCCCCTTAATTATATCCACAGTACATGACATAGTATATTCCTATTGGTCTCTAGGTCAATTCTTGTATAGTGGTAGTTCTACTTCTCCCTCTGTCTGATGTGTTGTGTGCGCTACTTTGTGTAGAGTGGCAGTATTCTTCCTATAGAAAGTTCATTGCTAGGAAATAATCTAATCTTTTTGTAATGTGATAGTGATATTTTTCCATTGCTAGTGTATGATTAACTAATGAGCGCCATTCCTGAATTGAGGGAGGTACTGTCGATTTCCATTTTCTCGGTATTAACCTTCTGGCACAATTAAATAGTATGTTTATAAGCCGCTGTCTCAATTTGCATTTAATGGTTTGTATGTTATTAAATAAAAATATGATAGGGTCTAAGGGTATCTCGATGTGAATTACCTGTGAGATGGCCCTGTGAATGTCTTTCCAATATTGGCCAAGGTGTGGACATGACCACCAGATATGCTGGTAATTTCCCACTCCTCCGCATGTTCTCCAACATCTATTATCATTAGTGCCATATATTGCAGCTATTTTAACTGGGGTCTTATACCATCTGCATATCAGTTTTATATTTGATTCCAATTGTGCAGCTGATGAGGTGTGTGAACACATGTTATTGAATATCCTTGCCCATTGTTTTGGGGTTATATGGATTTGAAGTTCTTCCGACCATTTGTCTGTATAAGGCGGAAGGTTTTTGGAGTGATATTCTAGCAATAATTTATATATTGCCGAGAGTGATCTCTTTGAGTATGTCTCCATACTACATAATGACTCGAAGGGAGATATGGGTCTGCTAAAGTGGGTGCATTTGATGTGTGTGGTAAGATAGTGATTTAGTTGGAAATATCTAAACCATGGGTCAAAATAATTTCCAAATGCTTCTTGCAAAACATTCCTAGGTTTGAGGGATTTGTTGTCCATGGCAAAACTACATGGTATGGTGTCTCTTAAATTTAAGTCCCTTATGTATTGATTGTGTTGAGACCCCTGAGCTTCATGATTATATTTCAGGGGTGTTAGAGGGGAGGGTGTACTCAATATCAGTGGGAAGTTGATAAGACATTTGTCCCAAATTTTGAGTGTGAGCCTAGTGATTTCCGATGTATTGGAGCTTATGGGTCTGTGAATGTGTGGTATCCAGCAGCTTGCTCCTAATTGTGCAGTTTGTGCTAAATCGTTATCTAGTCCTACCCATTCCTTGTGAGTGCCATGTTTACACCAGTCTATTATTCGTGTTAGTGTGCATGCTACAAAATAGTAGTGTATATTTGGCATTCCCAACCCTCCTAGGGTTTTAGTACGGTAAATTATGTTTTTTGCAATTCTAGGGCGCTTATTATTCCATAGGAAGGCGTTTAGCAAGTTTTGAAGATTGTTTAGAAATGTTTTGGGTAGTGCGAGTGGGATGGTCTGGAAGATATATAAAATTTTAGGTAGGATAGTCATTTTTATGGCATGTAACCTGCCTAACCATGATAAAGTCTTGTTGTGCCAGGATTGTAGCTCTATTTGTATCTTGTTTAGAAGGGGGGTATAGTTTGCCTTAAACATTTGTTGAGGGTCATTTGTGATATTAATTCCTAAATACTTTAAGGAATATTTCTGGAATTTGTATTGGTATGTCGACTGTATGTAGTTTAAGTCAGATTGTGGGGTCCCTATTCCTATAAACTCAGATTTTGAGGCATTAATCTTAAAGTTTGATAATTTACCATATGTTTGGAGTTCATTGTGAAGTTCAGGCATGGAAGTAAGCGGGTTAGTTACGGATAACAGAATATCATCCGCATACATTGAGATTTTATAGTTTTTTTCATGGATAGTTATGCCAGTGATACTCTTATTGTTCCTTATTCATGCTGCCAGGGCCTCCATGGTTAGGGCAAACAACAGTGGGGACAAGGGGCATCCTTGCCGGGTGCCGTTATGTATAGTAAAAGATTGGGATATGGAGTCGTTTAGTTTAATTTTTGCATTTGGGGAACTGTATAGGGACATAATCTTAAATATAAATTTGTCAGGGAAACCAAATTTGATTAGTATTTGCTTAAGAAAGGTCCAATTTAGATGGTCAAAAGCTTTCTCTGCGTCCAAGGACGCAAAGATTGCAGAGACTATTGTCTTTGATGAATAGTCGATCAGGGTTTGTATTTTGATGGTATTATCTCTAGCCTCACGATATGGGGTAAAACCGACCTGATTATAATGGATTAGTTGGGGAAGTAGTTTGTTTAACCTGTTTGCTATTATTTTAGCATATATTTTGGTATTGATATTCAGTAGAGAGATGGGGCGAAAATTAGCTGGTGAGTCAGGAGGTTTGCCCGGTTTTGGCAGGACTATAATATATGCTGCTAACATTGAGGGGGGAGGAGGGTTAGGAAGTGACATGTTATTGATAAATTGTGCAAGACGGGGGTTAGGATGGGGGCAAATGTCTGGTAGTATTTGGCGGAAAACCCATCTGGGCCTAGGCTTTTGCCCGGTGATAGGTCTTTAATGGCTGCCAGAATTTCGCTTGGGGTAATTGTTGATTTCAACTCTTCTTGTTGTTCTGAGGAGATTGAGGGGAGTTGGCAGGAGTCTAAGTATGTTTGAATTTCTTCCTCAAATTGTGTTTCAGGCACTAGGGTATTATCTCGTAGGTTATAGAGATTTGAGTAATACGTATAAAACTGGTCTAATATATCTGGGGTTGTATTTACGGTAGTGTTGTGAGGAGCATTTAGTTCATGGATTAATGTTTTGAACCTAGCTCTCTTAAGATTTCTTGCTAACATTTTCCCCGCTTTATTACTTTCATGATAGTATATTTGTTTTATTTTCATAGCCGTTTTCTGATGTTCTAGGGCTAGGAATGTGTCTAGCTGTTCTCTAACCCTGCCTATTTCATCTAGAATGAAGGTGTTTTTGGGATCTTTTTTATGTGAGTAATCTAGTTGCCCTAGTCTTGTGGTCAGTGTGGTATAAAGTTGTCTAGAGGTTTTATGAAGATGTGCTTTATATTTTATAAGTTCTCCTCTGAGAGTACATTTATGGGCTTCCCATATTACATATGGGTCATCTACGGAATTGTTATTAATCTGAAAGTATTCCTCCATAACCTTTGAAAGGTGGTCTACAAGGGATTGGTGTGTTAATAGTGAGTCATCAAGTCTCCAAAGGAAAGGGCTGGTAGGGGTGTTAGACCAATTGATTTGCACTGTAACCGCCGAGTGATTGGACCAAGATGTGGGGGTAATTGTGGAACTCGTTATTAAGGAGAGGCCCACTTGATTTGTGAGCAAGTAGTCTATTCTGCTGTAGGATTGTGAGGGGTGGGAATAGAAGGTATAATCTCTTATCAAAGGGTGTGAAAACACCAAATATCATATAAATTGTAATCCTGTAGAGCTTTCCATAAATAAGTCAGAGTGCGTTTTGATGTCCTGGATTGAGGATTAGAGGTGTCCATGGAGGGTTGAAAGCGGAAGTTAAAGTCGCCTCCAAGAAAAATTGGTCCTTTAGTGATGTCTAGTAGTCTACGGAACATTGCTTTAAAAAAGGGCATATGTTGAGTGTTAGGGGCGTAGATGTTAATTAGAGTGATTGGTCTACCATACATTAGCCCTGCTATGCATAGAAATCTACCCTCGCTGTCCTTGACTGTTTGTAGAGCTGTAAAAGGGATATGTTTGCGGACAAGAATACTGACCCCACAGTGTTTGGTTGGCGCGGTATTGTAAAAGTGTTGAGTGTAATGTTTACCGAAATATTTAGGAATTTGTGTTCTTTTGAAATGTGTCTCCTGTAAAAATAATATGTCAGCCTTTTTCTTGTACAGATCTGAGAGAGCTTTTGACCTTTTACATGGGGAAAGAAACCCTTTCACATTTTGAGTTAATATTGTAATTGGAACAGCTGTTCGTTTAGTGTTCATTGTATAAATTAATAGGGTGATGTACTTTTGTCATGAGCCTTACACATATAAGATAAACGCATTTCAGGTACTGGGACATTAGTTTAACTTTCATCGTCATAGGCAACCTGTATTCAATAACATAACAAAAAAAACTGTAAATACAAAAAAAAACATTTTAGTCCTAGCTTAAATAGCCTGGAATTAAGAATGCAAACCATCAGCGCAGGCAGAGTTACTACCTTTACACCAATATAAATATTTAACTAGGGGGGAATAGGCGTGAGCCTGTATTACTAAGCAGAAAGGCTTTGTCAACATATAACAATTTAACATATCAGAGGATTTAGTATATTATAATATTTAAGATAACTAATGTAATCAGAGAGTCATTAGCTGGATTTTGTCTATTATTGAGTTCCTCAGGCATTCTCTGGGAATCTTCTATTAGGCAACAGTTAGTCACTGATAATGCAGATATACTAACGGGTCCGTTGTTTATGACCAGGTTTGCATTCTATGAATATTGCTCCCATAAACTCTCAGAGTAGTATACTCTGGCAGAATTTACACCGTACATAGTGGTTGAGAGTCCCCATAGCCAAGCTGTAGTTGAAACAGTTTAAAGTCCTCAGCTGCTCAGGTTCCAACAGCCAGGGCCCTTGCAGCTGCGGGGCATTTCTGTGGTTTAGCTGGGGTAAGGGACCAGTTGTTTTGCAGACTTTGCTGGTTGGTGTTTGTCGGTCCTGTGATGGTGGGGTTTTGAAGTTCCGGCGGTTCTAAATGTAGTATTTCACAGAATCTTGCAGCCTCTGATATGTAATCACATATCACTCTCCTTTCTTCATGTATAACTACAAGGTGGGTGGGAAATCCCCACCTGTATGGAATTCGTTTGTTGCGTAGAAGCTGCGTCAGTGGTAGAAATTCTTTACGCTTCTGAAGGGTTCTTTGCGCCAAGTCTGCATAAAATTGTATCACTGTGCCTCTAAAGCGAATGGGCTGTTTTTTTCTGGATAAATTAAGGATCTCCTCTTTATCCCGATAATTTTTGAATTTAATAATAATATCCCTGGGTGGGGCTGAATCTGGTGGCCTAGCTCTCAGGGCTCTGTGAGCCCGATCCCATGGGATTTCTTCTTTAGATGTATTGCCATGTAGGTGATTAAACAGGGCAGGCAGGTATGTAGGTAGGTCCTTGGGTAAGACTGATTCAGGTACTCAACTGATCCTTAGATTTTTCCTCCTGCTTCTGTTCTCGAGGTCCTCGATTTTTGAGTGCAAGGCCTCGATGGTTAAAGTAATATTATCTGTTTGATTCTGTAGACTGTCTATATCTTCCCTCATGGTATCATTGTTTTCCTCAAGGGCTTCCACTCTAAAACCGATAGCATTGATGTCTTGCTTTAGGTCCGCTAGTTCTTCACGGACACATGCCCGGACTATGTCCGCTATATCTTGTTTAGATGGGAGTGTTGCCAATACATTTAAGGGGATCTGTATCAGATTTGATTGTTGTGTGTCTACGTGTGTTGGCTGTGATTTTGGAGACGCCATTGTTGATGGAGGTGTGCTATTTGTCTGAGCGTTAGGGTGTTCAGTGGAGTTAAAGTACGAGGCCACTGTGGAATTCTTGTTTAGTTGTGGCTTAGACAATTTGTCTGATTTGGTGTTCCGCTTAGAGGCCATTTGACTTAGTATAGTCTCTGCTACTGTATTGCATAATTTAATGTCATGAGAGCGCTCTTACACGTGGCTGAGCTGTATGACACAGTAAAATAACATGTGACTTATAGAGTCTATGTCGCTGGATAGTGCGTTAAAAATGTGTCCCACTGCTGGGCTTTCAACAGCGTGTATTGAGCCCTTGTTTTTCTTATATCCCAGTATGTTTCTTTATTATTTTCCTGTGCGCCTGCTCCTCTGATTGTTGACAGTAATAAAGTATGCCCTGTCCCATGAGTATCCACACTATCATTAATATTGCACTAATTTATTGTATTATAGTCCTGCGTGTACTTTTATATATCAGGTGTCGTGTGGGTTAATTACCGCTCTGTTTTAGGCCTCTGATCTTGCGATCCATTTTCCGGTTGTGTGCCTCATTGTTCTGTGTAGTCCATGCCGTTGCCTTTGTTCCGATGCAAACAGATCTGCACTTATGTCGGAGCTGTATTCATGTTAGGCCGCCATGGGAGCCACGCAACACTGCGTGTTCTTTGCCTCCTCAGTATCCTCCATTAGCCCCAATGCCTGAGATCTTGCTCGATATGGCTGGTATGTGTCAAGTCTTACTTCTTCCAATAAATTTTAGATGTTTAGCCTAAGTGTGATGGCATTTATGCCTCTAAGTGATAGTGGCTTGCACGGAGCTCGAAGTTTATGCGACCATCTTAGTCGCTACCGGTTCCGCCCCCAGCCCTTGTTTTTTAAAGTAATATATCGGGAGCTAGTTTTGACTCTAGGGCCCACATCTGCTTTTACCTATTTCATTTGAATTTTCATACCTTTTTTATAGGCTGGCATAGGATGTACTTGGAATTCTGCTACATTCAGATTACACCTCGCTAACACATCCCAATAATTATTAATAATTCTCTGAATTTCAAAACTCTGTAAATTATAATTAGACACAAATAGCAATCTTTGATTTTTATCATCTATTTTTTCAGACTTACTTTTGTCTTTTGCTGACAGCAAATGTATCTAGGTATAGATCTCACTAAATTGATCTCCTCATTAATTAATTTATCTGGATATCCTCTCGCTTTAAATCTATTCCCCATCTCTTCAAGCCTTTTATCTATAATAATCTATAATACTCTCATCTGAGACAATCTTATGAACATGTAAGAGTTGGCTATGGGGAAGAGACTTAATCAGAGAGGAAGGGTGGGCACTATCAAATCTTAGAAGGCTGTTGCGGTCAGTGCTTTTTCTAAAAGATCAGTTTTAAATGAATTGCCTTCTTTAATTACTCTTACATCAAGAAAATCTAAGTATTCCTCGCTCCAGACTAATTTAAATTTAATATGATTGGTGGATAAATTTTGCTCATTCACAAAATCTACCAGGGTTCCAACGTCATCCAGCCATATTCCAAATATGTCATCGATATATTGCCACCAGGTGGCACCATATCAAATGAACATACTATTGGAAAAAATATATTTCTCTTTATATAAATTCATAAATATGTTCGCCTATTTGGGGGCAACGTTGGAACCCATGGCAGTCCCCTTGAGCTGGAGAAAATAATCATCCTGAAACAGGAAATAGTTATATAATATAATAAATAACAATTGTGTAAAGAAATCAATTTGTGCATGATTATATTTGGTTTTTGGATGTTAAAACCGAATATACTGAATCTATAACCCTAGTATGCGTAATGTTTGTATATAAACTCTCCACATCAAGGCTGAACATAATAAATTTGTGGTGGGGATTTCCAAGGAATTAAGTTTAAGAAGAAAGTCTTCTGTATCTTTAATAAAGGAGTGAGAGATCTCAACATAGGGGCAGAGTATTTTATCAAGGTTTTAACATCAGATACCAAATATAATCATGCACAAATTGATTTATTTACGCAATTGTTATTTATTATATTATATAATAACTATTTCCTGTTTCAGGATAATTATTTTCTCCAGCTCCAGGGGACTGCCATGGGTTCCAACGTCACCCCAATTGTGCGAACATATTTATGAATTTATATGAAGAGAAATATGTTTTTTTTTCTAAGATGTGATAGTACCCTTCCTCTCTGATTAGGTCTCTTCTCCATAGCCAACTCTTACGTGTTCGTAAGATTGTCTCAGATGAGAGTATTATAGATAAAAGGCTTGAGCAAATGGGGAATAGATTTAAAGAGAGAGGATATCCAGATAAATTAATTAATGAGGAGATCAATTTAGTGAGATCTATACCTAGATCCAATTTGCTGTCAGCAAAAGACAAAAGTAAGTCTGAAAATATAGATGATAAAAATCAAAGATTGCTATTTGTGTCTGAATATAATTCACAGAGTTTTGAAATTCAGAGAATTATTAATAAATATTGGGATGTGTTAGCGAGGTGTAATCCGAATATAGCAGAATTCCAAGTACATCCTATGGCAGCCTATAAAAAAGGTATGAATATCTAAATGAAATTGGTAAAAGCAGATGTGGGCCCTAGAGTCAAAACTAGCTCCTGATATATTACTTAAAAAAATAAGGGCTGTTATCCCTGTCTAGGGTGCTCATGTTGTAGTAACATGACCAAAGGTCCCATATTTTATCACCCCCACACTGGTAAAAAATATTCCATCAAAGGTTTTTTTACCTGTTTAACTACATTTATAATTTATATGATCAAATGCTCATGTGGGTTGTTTATATAGGTGAGTCCACTAGATCTGCTAAAGATCAGATTATAGAACATAAAAGTAATATTCATACTGGTAATTTTAAAGCCCCACTAGCTAATCATTTTCCAAAAGCTGGTCATTCAATTAGCCAACTTAAATTTCTAATTATTGACAATATTGAAGTAGCATGCATAGGCGGGGATAGGGAGCTTCGTCTTAAGCAGAGAGAATCCTTCTGGATTTATGAATTAGGGTCCCTTGAGCCTAAAGGTCTAAATAAAGATTGGGACTTGTCTGTGTTTTTATACTCCTATTTCTAGGCAATTGTCAGGGTGCCAGGAATCAGACTGAGACGAGAAGTGCAAAAATAATCACACCTTTATTAATAGCAAAAAATAATAAAAAAGTCCACAAGTCAAATAACAAGCCAGGAGTCAAAACCAGAGCTGGTAGTCAGACGAGCCGAGTCAAGAGCCAAAGCAAATAGTCAGACGAGCCTGAATCAGGAACAAGGAAAACAGCAGAGTTAGGAACAAGCCAGGGATCAGGAACCAGGAAGGACATCAGGCAGCCAGGTAATACACAGGAACTCTCACAAACAGGTATGAGACAACACAAAGGCAGAGCATACTGAACAGAGACCCTTTAAATAATAAGTGATGACATCACAATTCTGAGACTGCATCCTGTCTCACACTGATGATGCACACCAGTCTGACCATAAAAAGAAGTGCAGGAAATGAGCAGCATCCTCCACAATGCACCATAGTCAGGACGAGAGGTGAGTAAAATGGATGCCAGAAGCACATGGCAAACAAAACAGGGAAAAAAACCCTGACAGTACCCTCCCCTCAACGACCCCTCCCTCGCGGGAGGACAAAAGGCTTATTGGGGAAACGGGCATGGAAGGCACGGAGGAGGGCAGGAGCATGAACATCAGAGGAGGGAACCCAAGAACGCTCCTCTGGACCGTAGCCCCTCCAGTGAACCAAATACTGTACTTGTCCCTGGACATACGAAAGTCATGGTTGTCAACAAAGATAGGATGGGGACGAGGCAACACAGTGGTAAACCGATTACAAACCAATGGTTTCAAGAGGGAGACATGACAAACATTGGAGATGAGCATAGCAGGAGGAAGGTCAAGAGCGTAGGCCACAGGATTAACCCGTCAGAGTATTCGAAAAGGACCAACATAACGGGGAGCCAATTTATTGGAAGGCATATGAAGGTTCAAATTGTGGGAGGACAGCCAAACTCTCTCACCAACCTGGTAGGAAGGTGCGGGTAGACACCTACGATCAGCCTGGAACTGTTGGCGCTGCATAGAATGATGAAGGCAATCCTGAATCTGTACCCACGTGGAACGAATTTGCTGGAGATGCTCCTCCAAAGCTGGAATACCCTGAGACATGAATGAATCGGGCAACAAGGATGGGTGAAACCCATAATTTGCCATGAACGGGTATAACTTGGAGGAAGCATTAATAGCACTATTACGAGCAAACTCTGTCCAAGGTAACAGTTCAGACCAATTATTGTGGTGATCTGAGACATAGCAACGGAGAAACTGTTCCAGAGCTTGATTACAAAGTTCTGCAGCCCCATTGGATTGAGGGTGATATGCTGAGGAGAAGGAAAGCTGGATCCCCATTTGAGCACAAAAGGAACGCCAAAATCTGGAGACAAAGTGTCTACCCTGGTCGTACACTATCTCCTTGGGTAACCCATGTAAACGGAAGATCTCCCGTGCAAAAATTGAAGCAAGCTCCTGAGCGGTAGGCAGCTTAATCAAGGGAATGCAATGTGACATTTTAGAAAAACTGTCAACCACCATAAGGATAACGGTATTGCCATTGGAAACAGGTAGCTTGACAATGAAATCCATGGAAAGATGTGTCCAAGGACGCTCACCATTATCAATAGGTTGAAGAAGACCCACAGGAAGATGTCGAGGAGTGCGTAAACTGAGCAGGAGGCAACATACACAGAAATATCAGAACGAAGACCTGGCCACTATAATTGTCGAGTTACAGACCAAAACATTTGGTTCTTGCCTGGGTGACCTGTGGCTTTAGGATAGTGGTAAATGTGCAAAAGTTTAGTTCGAAGATTCTCAGGAACAAAACACTTACCACTAGGTTTCTCAGGAGGTGCATTGGTTTGTGCAGCCAGAATCTACTCCCCCAAGGGAGAAGTCAAATTAGTACGTATGGTAGCCAAAATATGGTCAGGAGTTATAACAGGAGTAGGTACAGACTCCTCCATGGACAGAGGCAAAAATTGTCGAGAGAGGGCATCAGCCCTAACATTCTTACTACCACGCAGGTAGGAGACCACATAATTAAACCAAGAAAAAAATAGCACCCATCTGGCCTGTCGAGGCGACAAACGTTTTGCTTCAGATAGATAAGTTAAATTGTTGTGGTCAGTAAGAATGAGCAATGGCACGCTAGTACCCTTAAGAAGATGCCTTCATTCCTTGAGTGCCAAAATTATGGCCAGTAATTCCCTGTCACCAATTTCATAATTGCAGAGTAGAGTAGACGGCAAACGCAGCCTGTCGATAACCCACAGACCGGAAGTCAATTCCCAGAGAACAAACCGCTATGCAATGCGGTTTGAAAAAAAAATAATAATTCATAATTGCACTCCGCTGGAGACAATTTCTTAGAGAAGAAACCACACAGATGCAAGGAACCGTCAGGCGTATGACGTTGAGACAAGAGGGCACCTACTCCAGTCTCAGATGCATCGACCTCAAGAATGAAAGGCAGGACAGGGTTAGGATTAGCCATTAGAACTGGAGTAGCAGCAAAGGCAGTCTTAAGACCATCAAAGGCCTTAATGGCAGTAGGTGACCAATGGAGTGGATTATTCTCTTTACGGGTAATGTCTGTGATAGGTTTGACCAAGGAAGAAAAGTTTTTAATAAACTTTCTATAGTAATTGGCGAACCTCAAAAAACATTGAATAGACCGAAGACCAACTGTGCGAGGCCACTGCAGAACTGCAGATAACTTGTCAGAATACATGGAGAACCCTGCAACAAAGATAACATAACCTAGGAAGGTTACTTGAGTCTGATGGAACTCACATTTCTCGAGTTTACAAAACAGGCCGTTCTCACGTAGTCTCTGAAGAACCTGTGTAACATCAGAACGATGAGCCTCAAGTGTGGGTGAGTGTATGAGGATGTTGTCTAAGTACACCACAACACACTGTTGCAACATATCTCGTAGGACATCATTAATTAATTCCTGAAAAACAGCAGGAGCATTACATAGGCCAAAGGGCATTACAAGATACTCATAATGCCCGCTACTGGTGTTAAATGCTGTTTTCCATTTGTTGCCCTCCTTAATCCTAACAAGATTGTACGCTCCTCTCAAATCTAGTTTAGTAAAGACCGTAGCTCCCTTGAGGCGGTAAAAGTGTTTTGTAATAAGCGGAATAGGGTAAGCATTCTTTAATGGTAAGACAATTAAGACCCCTATAATCGATGCATGGTCTTAACTCGCCATCCTTTTTCTTCACAAAGAAGAAGCCAGCCCCTGCAAGAGAGCAGGATTTGCAGATGATCCCCCTTGACAGAGCATCGGCAACATACTCTTCCATAGCACAATTCTCTGCAACAGACAGAGGGTACACCCGGCCAAGAGGAGGAATGGCTCCGGGTTGCAGGTCTATGGCTCAATTGTAAGACCAGTGAGGAGGCAACGTACCGGCATGCACCTTGTCAAAAACGTCTAGTAACTCTCGGTACTCCTCTGGCAATTGAGATACTGAAGAAGTGCACAAGACTTTAACTGGTTTCCAAAGACAAGTGGAAATACATTGCGGGGACCACAACAAAATTTTGGACCTGCGCCAATCAAGACTGGGATTGTGCTTTTTGAGCCAGGGATAACCAAGAACAACCGGAAAATGCGGAGAGTTTATCACCTGGAACTGGAGGGTTTCAAAATGGAGAGCCCCAACAGCCATGGACAACAGAGCAGTTTCGTGAGTAACGAGTGCGGGCTGAAGGGGCCTGCCATCAATGACCTCAATAGCAAGTGGAACGGACCGAGGAAAAACAGGAATGGAGTGCTTCGATACAAAAAAACTGTCAATGAAATAGCCCGCAGCACCTGATTCAACAAGAGCCTGAGTGACTATGGAGGAGTCCACCCAGGAAAGGACAACTGTGACCAAAGGTTTCTCCTTAAGTGGTTCTGGGGACGGACGAGGATAAACCACCCAAGGTCTGCCCCTGACAGGACCTTAGGTGTGAGCGTTTGCCGACTGTGTAGGACAAGACTTCAAAAGGTGGCCCTGTAACCCACAATAGAGGCAGAGCCCCTCTCTCTTCCTAAAGGCCCTCTCCGTAGTGGAGAGACGCGTGAATCCCAGCTGCATCAGCTCAGCAGTACCTGGTGACTCGGGACCAGGAGGCATGGGAGGAGAGGGAGGCATGGGTGGGAACAAACACATAGGAGACAACGGAACAGGAGGCTTCTGCAAGCGCTCCTTGAAAAAGGGACTCTCTCTGAGTCTGATGTCAATTAGGATAAAAAAAGACACCAATGCCTTGAGATTCTGTGGTAAATCTCTGGCAGCAACTTCATCTTTAATCACATCAGAGAGCCCATGAAAGAAGGCGGCAACAAGGGCTTCATTGTTCCAACCTACCTCTGCGGCAAGTGTACGGAACTCAATAGCATACTGAGCAACAGATCTTGTACCTTGCTGAATGGACATGAGTCGTTTAGCAGCAGAGGATGAGCGAGCAGGAACATCAAATACCCTTCAAAAGGAGGCCACAAATTCAGGGTAATTTGAAATCACAGGTTTATTAGTCTCCCACAAGGGATTAGCCCAGGCAAGAGCTGTGTCAGAAAATAACGAGATGAGAAATCCCACCTTATCTCTGTCAGAGGGAAACACCTGAGTTAACATCTCAAAGTAAATGCCCACCTGGTTCAAAAACCCTCTGCACTGAATAGGATCACCTCCATATCGCTGAGGTAGAGGTGCAGAACCGGACATGCTAATGGTAGGCATAGGTGCAGCAGCAGAAACAGGAGCAGCCATAACTTGCAGGACACTTTGGTCCAAATGTGCAGTGCGAGTCAGCAGGGTTTGCAGGGCTAGTGCAAATTGATCCAAGCGGTGATCCTGTACATCCATCCTGGAAATGATGGCAGGTAAAGGTGGATAATTAGCACCATCAGGATTCATGGCCTTTGCGTACTGTCAAGGTTCCAGGAATCAGACTGAGACGAGAAGTGCAAAAATAATCACACCTTTATTAATAGCATAAAATAATAAAAAAGTCCACAAGTCAAATAACAAGCCAGGAGTCAAAACCAGAGCTGGTAGTTAGACGAGTTGAGTCAGGAGTCAAAGTGAATAGTCAGACGAGCCGGAATCAGGAACAAGGAAAAAGGCAGAGTCAGGAACAAGCCAGGGATCAGGAACCAGGAAGTACATCAGGCAGCCAGGTAATACACAGGAACTCTCACAAACAGGTCTGAGACAACGAAAAGGCAAAGCATACTGAACAGAGGCTCTTTAAATAATAACGCCTAGATTTAGAGTTCTGCGGCCAAAGGGGTGTGTTAGCTACGCATGCTTTTTTTCCCAAGCACCTTTTAAATACCGCTGGTATTTAGAGTTCACAGAATGGCTGGGTTTTCAGTGCGCTAGGCTCCAAAAAGGGAGCGTAGAGCATAATTTAATGCCACTGCAACTCTAGATACCAGCGGTGCTTACGGAAGCGGCCAGCTTAAAAAACGTGCTCGTGCACAAATCCCCCATAGAAAACAATGGGGCCATTTGAGCTGAAAAAAAAACCTAACACCTGCAAAAAAGCCGCGTTCTGCTCCTAAAGCAGCCCCATTGTTTTCTATGGGGAAACACTTCCTACGTCTGCACATAACACTCTAACATGTACCCCGAGTCTAAACACCCCTAACCTTACACTTATTAACCCCTAATCTGCCGCCCCCGCTATCGCTGACCCCTGCATATTATTTTTAACCCCTAATCTGCCGCTCTGTAAACCGCCGCTACTTACATTATCCCTATGTACCCCTAATCTGCTGCCCCTAACACCGCCGACCCCTATATTATATTAATTAACCCCTAATCTACCCCCCACAACGTCTCCTCCACCTGCCTACACTTATTAACCCCTAATCTGTCGACCGGACCGTGCCGCTATGATAATAAAGTTATTAACCCCTAATCCGCCTCACTCCCGCCTCAATAACCCTATAAGAAATAGTATTAACCCCTAATCTGCCCTAACTTCAAACATTAACCCCTAATCTGCCGACTGGAGCTCACCGCTATTCTAATAAATGTATTAACCCCAAAAGCTAATTCTAACCCTAACCCTAACACCCCCCTAAGTTAAATATAATTTTTATCTAACGAAATAAATTAACTCTTATTAAATAACTTATTCCTATTTAAAGCTAAATACTTACCTGTAAAATAAATCCTAATATAGCTACAATATAAATTATAATTATATTGTAGCTATTTAAGGATTAATATTTATTTTACAGGCAACTTTGTATTTATTTTAACCAGGTACAATAGCTATTAAATAGTTAAGAACTATTTAATAGCTAAAATAGTTAAAATAATTACAAAATTACCTGTAAAATAAATCCTAACCTAAGTTACAATTAAACCTAACACTACACTATCAATAAATTAATTAAATACAATACCTACAATTATCTACAATTAAACCTAACACTACACTATCAATAAATTATTTAAATACAATACCTACAAATAAATACAATGAAATAAACTAACTAAAGTACAAAAAATAAAAAAGAACTAAGTTAAAAAAAATAAAAAAATATTTACAAACATTAGAAAAATATTACAACAATTTTAAACTAATTACACCTACTCTAAGCCCCCTAATAAAATAACAAAGCCCCCCAAAATAAAAAAATGACCTAACCTATTCTAAATTAAAAAAGTTCAAAGCTCTTTTACCTTACCAGCCCTGAACAGGGCCCTTTGCGGGGCATGCCCCAAAGAATTCAGCTCTTTTGCCTGTAAAAAAAACACATACAATACCCCACCCCAACATTACAACCCACCAACCCACTACCCACATACCCCTAATCTAACCAAAACCCCCCTTAAATAAACCTAACACTAAGCCCCTGAAGATCTTCCTACCTTATCTTTACCATACCAGGTTCACCGATCGGTCCTCAGAAGTCTTGATCCAAGCCTCGGAAGTGTTGATCCAAGCCCAAGCGGGGGGCTGAAGAGTGACGTCCATTCTCGGGCTGAAGTCTGGATCCAAGCGGCGGCTGAAGAAATCCATCATCGGGCTGAAGTCGGAAGTCCATCATCGGGATGAAGTCTTCTATCAAGCCGCATCTTCAATCTTCTTTCTTCTGGAGCGGAGCAGAGCCATCTTCTTCCAAGCCGACGCGGAACATCCTCTTCAACCGACGCCTACTCGCCGAATGACGGTTCCTTTAAATGACGTCATCCAAGATGGCGTCCCTCGAATTCCGATTGGCTGATAGGATTCTATCAGCCAATCGGAATTAAGGTAGGAATATTCTGATTGGCTGATGGAATCAGCCAATCAGAATCAAGTTCAATCGGATTGGCTGATCCAATCAGCCAATCAGATTGAGCTTGCATTCTATTGACTGATCGGAAGAGCCAATAGAATGCGAGCTCAATCTGATTGAAGAGGATGTTCTGCGTCGGCTTGGAAGAAGATGGCTCCGCTCCAGAAGAAAGAAGATTGAAGATGCGGCTTGATAGAAGACTTCATCCCGATGATGGACTTCCGACTTCAGCCCGATGATGGATTTCTTCAGCCGCCGCTTGTATCCAGACTTCAGCCCGAGGATGGACGTCACTCTTCAGCCCCCTGCTTGGGCTTGGATCAAGACATCGGAGGCTCTTCTGGACAGATCGGGACCCAGTGAGGTGAAGATAAGGAAGAAGATCTTCAGGGGCTTAGTGTTAGGTTTATTTAAGGGGGGTTTGGGTTAGATTAGGGGTATGTGGGTGGTGGGTTGTAATGTTGGGGGGGTATTGTATGTGGTTTTTTTACAGGCAAAAGAGCTGAATTCTTTGGGGCATGCCCCGCAAAGGGCCCTGTTCAGGGCTGGTAAGGCAAAAGAGCTTTGAACTTTTTTAATTTAGAATAGGGTAAGGCATTTTTTTATTTTGGGGGGCTTTGTTATTTTATTAGGTGGCTTAGAGTAGGTGAAATTAGTTTAAAATTGTTGTAATATTTTTCTAATGTTTGTAAATATTTTTTATTTTTTGTAACTTAGTTCTTTTTTATTTTTTGTACTTTAGTTAGTTTATTTAATTGTATTTATTTGTAGATATTTTATTTAAATAATTTATTGATAGTGTAGTGTTAGGTTTAATTGTAGATAATTGTAGATATTGTATTTAATTAATTTATTGATAGTGTAGTGTTAGGTTTAATTGTAACTTAGGTTAGGATTTATTTTACAGGTAATTTTGTAATTATTTTAACTATTTTAGCTATTAAATAGTTCTTAACTATTTAATAGCTATTGTACCTGGTTAAAATAAATACAAAGTTGCCTGTAAAATAAATATTAATCCTAAAATAGCTATAATATAATTATAATTTATATTGTAGCTATATTAGGGTTTATTTTACAGGTAAGTATTTAGATTTAAATAGGAATAATTTATTTAATAAGAGTGAATTTATTTCGTTAGAATAAAATTATATTTAACTTAGGGGGGTGTTAGGGTTAGGGTTAAAATTAGCTTTAGGGGTTAAAAAATTTATTAGAGTAGCGGTGAGCTCCGATCGGCAGATTAGGGGTTAATACTTGAAGTTAGGTGTCAGCGATGTTAGGGAGGGCAGATTAGGGGTTAATACTATTTCTTATAGGGTTATTGAGGTGGGAGTGAGGCGGATTAGGGGTTAATAACTTTATTATAATAGCGGTGTGGTCCGCTCGGCAGATTAGGGGTTAATAAGTGTAGGCAGGTGGAGGCAACGTTGTGGGGGGAAGATTAGGGGTTAATAAATATAATATAGGGGTCGGCGGTGTTAGGGGCAGCAGATTAGGGGTACATAGCTATAATGTAGCTGGCAGCGGCGTGCGGACGGCAGATTAGGGGTTAATAAGTGTAGACAGGTGGAGGCGATGTTGTGGGGGGCAGATTAGGGGTTAATAAATATAATATAGGGGTCGGCGGTGTTAGGGGCAGCAGATTAGGGGTACATAGGGATAACGTAGTTGGCGGCAGTGTACGGAGCGGAAGATTAGGGGTTAAAAAATTTTTATAGAGTGGCGGCGATGTGGGGGGGCCTCGGTTTAGGGGTACATAGGTAGTTTATGGGTGTTAGTGTACTTTAGAGCACAGTAGTTAAGAGCTTTATAAACCGGGGTTAGCCCAGAAAGCTCTTAACTACTGACTTTTTTCTGCGGCTGGAGTTTTGTCGTTAGATTTCTAACGCTCACTTCAGCCACAACTCTAAATACCGGAGTTAGAAAGATCCCATTGAAAAGATAGGATACGCAATTGACGTAAGGGGATCTGCGGTATGGAAAAGTCGCGGCTGCAAAGTGAGCATTAGACCCTTTCCTGACTGACTCCAAATACCGGCGGTAGCCTAAAACCAGCGTTAGGAGCCTCTAACGCTGGTTTTGACGGCTACCGCCCAACTCTAAATCTAGGCCTAAGTGATGACATCACAATTCTGAGACTGCATCCTGTCTCACACGGATGATGCACACCAGTCTGGCCATAAAAGGAAGTGCAGGAAATGAGCAGCATCCCCCACAATGCACCATAGTCAGGAAGACAGGTGAGTAAAATTGCTGCCAGCAGCACATGGCAAAAAAAACAAGGAAAAAACCCTGACAGCAATAGAGTTATTTCCTTGATGTATGAGTTGATTGGGCAATTTATGGTGATTCTTTCCTTCAAGTTAGAGTATTTATTCTGCTTATTCTATTAAGAATGACTTTGTATTTAATATTTTGAAAAATTATGTAACATTGTATAATATGCTGGTGTATAGGTTATGAATGATTTAACATACAAAATGATCACTAGCACCATCTAGTTGTATGTTAGTATATAAGTCAGTAATGTTTGTTTGTTTGGCATGGCATGATTAAGGGATATCCTCCAGAACGTTGCCGTATTTTTTGTCTATGTAACTTTTCAATAAAGTTTGTTGCTGTCACTCCCATTGCTTGTTTCTATAATAAAGTCACCAGCTCCTATAAAATATGCCAGGGAATTATTTTTGTTCCCATTCTCATTCATATTTGACCTCCTTTAGGTGTGCCACCCTGCATTTGTTTGTGTCTTCTTGTCACTGTGTGTGTGCCACCCTGAATCTGTCTGTGTCTTCTTGTCACTGTGTGCATGCCACCCTGCATCTGTGTGTGTGCCACCGTCTATCAGTATCTGTGTCTCCCTGCCACTGTGTGGGTGCCACCCTGCATATGTCTGTGTCTCCCTGCCACTGTGTGTGTGTGTGCCACCATCCATCAGTTTCTGTGTATCCCTGCCACTGTGTGTGTGCAACCCTGTATCTGTGTATGTGCCACCATGGCACTGTGTATGTGCCACCCTGCATCTGTCTGTGTGTCCCTGCCACTGTGTGTGTGCCACCCTGCATCTGTGTGTGTGTGCCACCGTCTATCAGTATCTGTGTCTTCCTGCCACTGTGTGTGTGCCACCCTGCATATGTCTGTGTCTCCCTGTCACTGTGTGTGTGTCCCACCATCCATCAGTATCTGTGTCTCCCTGCCACTGTGTGTGTGTGCAACCCTGTATCTGTGTGTGTGCCACCCTGCCATTGTGTGTGTGTCATCCTGCCACTGTGTGTGTGTGTCACCCTGCCTGTGTGTTTGTGTGTAGATCACTATCCCTGTGTGTGTCACCCTGCCTCTGTGTGTGTATTTTATGTGTGTCTCCCTGCCTATGGGTGTGTGTGTACAGTATGTGTGCCACCCTGCCTCTGTGTGTGTATTGTATGTGTGTCTCCCTGCTACTTTGTGTGTATCCCTGCCTATGGGTGTGTGTGTATGTATGTGTGCCACCCTGATTCTGTGTGTGTTACCCTACCTGTGTGTTTGTGTGCCACCCTTACTGTGTGTGTGTCACCCTGCCACTGTGTGTTTGTATCACCCTGGCTCTGTGTGTGTGTCTCACTGCTACTTTGGGTGTCTGTCTGCCTCTGGGTGTGTATGTGTTTGTGTGTCACCCTCCCTGTGTATGTGTGTCAACCTGCTTTACGTATTTGTGTATGAGTCTCCCTGCCTGTGTGTGTGCATCAGCCCTATATTCCATTGAGTCCATAGAATACAGTATACACATATATATGTATGTTAATTTTGTTTTCTGGCAAGAGGTTCTGTTATAATCCTTTAAACTAAAATCAGATGTTTATTAAGGTGACCAGTTTTCAAAGGCCTAATTTAAAGGGACATGAAACCCACTTTTGCGTGAAAGAACATGCAATTTTAAACAACTTTTAATTCTACTTCTAATACCTAATTTACTTTGTTTCCTGATATCCTTTGTTAAAATCATATCTAAATAGGCTCAGTAGCTGCTGATTGGCGGCTGCAAATAGAAGCCTTGTGTGATTGACTCACCCATGTGCATTGCTATTTCTTTAACAAAGGATATCTAAAGAATGAAGCAAATTTGATAATACACAGAGGAGATGCAAAATTCCTCTCAGGAGGTGCGCTCGGGACCAAACAGGAGAAGTAATCGTAAGCAGTAGAAGGCAGCTCTCTTAGGATATGGCGGTACACAGGAAATCTAGAGGGAAGAAATAGAGGCACCACATAGAGTAGTACAGTCTTGGGCAGAAATGACAGCAGGAGACCCAAAATCTCTATAGATTAGCCTCTTACCAAACGTTGCGGCACAACCAGAGTGCCAGACCAGACGGCACGGGACCTTCACAGTTGCCCATAGGACACGGCGGCAGTTTTATGCACGTCCCAACAGAGAAGGTACCGGTGTTTATTCAGTCGGAAGAACCAGGAGGCAGAAGGTCAACAGGTGTCAAGTTCGTTAAAAACACAAAGGAGCACGAATCGTTAAAAGTACAATGTTTATTTTGTACACAGTGTCAATAGCAAAGCGACGCGTTTCTCAGTTTACAATACCAGCTGTTTCATCAGGCTACATAAACGTTCATATAAGTGCTCCTTATTTAAAACATCAGTGGACCAATCAGAGGAAAAGCCGGTGACAACACCTACCGTGACGTCAGATTGACCGTAACAATCACCCACCACCAATAAATGGATTACTGATGGCTGAATTAAAAATAACACAGATCTAAAAAATGCTAATGAGTGTTAAAATAAGAATATAATGCTGCTAAACATAAAAGTGATGTTTAGACAGTTATAATAAAAATGCTGTTGTGATCAATGTTATTTAAATAAACGTTGATCGATAATACAACTAAGGTATTTGGACGTGAAAGATTATTCCTTAGTAGAGACGTGAGGAAACCAATCAAAGGCCGGGCCGATGAAAACACCCACCTTGACATCGGGAATGACAGTCACGGGCCCCTCGCTCCAGTGATATGGTTCCTAACGGAGATGAGTAAAAATAACATAATAGTACAATATAAATATGCAAATATACAAGGACATTTCAAAGTAAAATACAAAAAGATAAAATATGCATGAAAAATTTTAAAATTACTCAAACTATAAATATATCAACGTAATCTATTTAATTCAGAAACATCCTGATACCATAATATAGAACATTTAATTGATTACGGTAATAATATTATCGCAGGTAAGATATGCTTATGGTGTCACATGTGTTCCTCTAAATAGGCACATAAGATACATATATAGATCGCCTATATCTACCGAGCCACGAAACATTCATATAAGGCTCTTTCACAAACACTATAAATTATGAGCAAGGGGCAAATAAAACTAAACTAAAACCCTAAAAACAAAAGAGGGGAGTAGATGTATCAGTTCGCCCCATACTCTGGGCTGTAAATATATTCTTCTTCAAAGGGGCCGATAAGAGAAGAATATATTTACAGCCCAGCGTACGGGGCGAACCTGGTACTCTATGGCCGATATATTGACAACCTAATTTTTATTATGTTTAAGAGCTACAATTCTGGAGCCAGAATTAAACAAAAAATGACTTTTGGTTGTTACACTTGGGGTGAAAGAGCTCATGTGGAGAGTTCACTTAGGTGTTAGGGATTTTTTCCATGTTGAAAGTCATGATAGCACTCTTGATTATAATCCCTACTATATTGTAAACTCCCAAAGGCATAGGGCTTTAAATTCCTCCTGTATTTGTTTGTCAAATTTTGTCTTGTCTCTTACAAGTATTGTATCATTGTTTAGCTTATATTAATTGTACCCATGGGCAGTGCTGCAGAATATGTTGGCAATTCTAATAATAAAATAATTTCTGTAACTTGTTGCAATGTGGTAGATGTGTAATAAAAAGACTAGACTATATTCATATATAATGATTCACCGTATTTAAAAAATATTGTATATAATTAATATGTAGTTTTATTACACTTTTTTTTGTTTAAAAAAGATACTATATTAGATAGTATGTAATGACTCATAGTATACACACATACACACATTTAGTTAATATCTACCCTTTCATGGGTAAGTTGCCTTTTTCTAAAATAGATACACATTTTTTCATGTTATTATTTACATAATTCAGTACACTAAATTGCATATATTGTTATTATAGATTTATTTTATTTTAAGAATTATAGAAGCTTTATTTTTTTTTTAGGGCTAGAATGACTAATATTGCTATAATAAAGTAGATTCTGTAAAAAGACAAACCATTGTTTTATAACTTTACTTTATTGCACCTTTTAGGAAAATCAGCTTGGTCAGTAGAGTTGTCAATCAGACAATTGCGTATTAGATTGGTGCAAAGAGTAAAGCAAAGTATACACAAAGCTCTTTAAAAGGTGAAAAGCTAACACCTGAAAGTTCTCACCTGATAAATGGGGCGTGTCGCTGAAACGTTGAAACGTTGTGGAACTGTGGTCTGGCCAGGCAAGAGTTGCTATTGACAACTTTTTTAGCATTTTTTAGTATCCTAGATTCCTATGTCTGTTGTTGTCTTTGATACACTGCTAACATTTTGTTTAATTTCCTGCATCTATATGCACAGTACTCATGCTGTCAGTAATTAGTGTGTTTCCCTAGCACTTTATATATATATATATATATATATATATATATATATATATATATATATATATATATATATATATATATATATCGCTAGCATTGAATGCTTCCTTCATTTGACTTAAAGAGGTAGATTTAACAAGGGTCAAATGGCCCTTGTTTCCCTAGTTTCCACGCGAGCCTTCAGGCTCACCGGAAACAGCAGTTATGAAGCAGCTGTCTTCAATTTGACGATCCAATACGATCAGGCTGATTGATACCCCCTGTTAGCGGCCGACTGGCCGCAAATCTGCAGGGGGCAGCATTGCGCAAGCAGTTCACAAGAACTGCTTGTGCAATGATAAATGCTGACAGAGTATGCTGTCAGCATGTATTGATGTGCGGCGGACATGATATGCTACATCGTATCATGTCGGCTCGCACTTACATAAATTGGCCCCATTATATCAACATACTATATATACACCTATAATCATATTTGAATTGTTAACATTTTGCTCAAATAAGAGATCCTGCAATAATAATATATTGTATCAAGTGATAAGGGAGCCCCACATTGTTTGATCTCACTGACAGATATATTTATATTCCTTGTGTCTTTTATAGACCCATTCACTGATAGTTAGTCATTTTAATTTGGAAATATATATTTTGTAAATATGATTTTATAATGATGTTTTCTTTGTGTTTATATATATATATATCCATTTGCTCTATTTATAAAAGTGTGTTTTAGACAATGTGAGCCATTATGTACAACTATGTTCATACCAAGTAAAGGCTTCATTTTATCTAATACTACAGCAAATTTAATATTTCTGTAGTAAATATGCTGCAATTGCAGGTTTACACCTGGAAGCATAAATTGATGTCTTGACTATGTTTATATACAGTACATATAACTCACAGAATAAAACAAAATCTTTACAAGTAATTGGCTGTCTGCTCTGCTAAATTAGCCATGTATAACTGCAACCTTTTTTTCATGAACTTGTGGTAATGGAATATAATATAAGTGATTTGTTGTAAATGTCTCTAAGCAGGAGAGGCATTTCAGAGAGAGAGAGAGAGAGAGAGAGAGAGAGAGAGAGAGAGAGAACGACAGAGAGAGAGAACCGCACTGAAGGGCTTACTATAGAAATTTTGAACTTATTTAATTACAAGAGGACCAACATCAAACTTTTACCTGGTCAAAATAGAAGAAGGGCATTAGTAAATTTTTATATTAAAATATTTAAACTGTATAAGGTAAAGCCACATGTTTTTAATTGAACGTAGTTTAGATAAATCATGACAAAGTCTGAAAGTAAGAACAAAACTGAAGAATGCTAATCAATATGTTTCTTTTAGGATTTAAATTATGTGCTTTAATTTTGATATATGTAATAGCATTGGAAATATTCTCAGATCTTAAATAGCTTTTTTTGTAAAATGCTTCAGTTAGATACTTCATTTTCCTTCAAGGTTATAGCAAGCAATCAAATCCTTCCGCTACATTTGAATCTGTGGTGAGAAATTCAATAGAATTTAAATTATAATTGCATATTTCAAAACTATATTTCACCACCGCTAGAAATGTTTGACGTTCTTTATGATACATGCTTTACAGTTATATTTTGATCTAAATATAGATTTTTTTGTTATCTTTATGTGTTTTTGATGGCACATCATTTTTAAATTATATTTTTATAGCTTATTTTCTAAGGCTCAATTGAATATCAAACTAACCATAGATATAACATTAATAGAAAAAAAAATCTATGGTGTATTATTAAACTAATAAAAGCGCTTTAAAAAAACCCTAGATAAATTATATTGCCTTTTTTTATTTTTTGAATATTTATCATACTGATAATCTGAATTTGCTAACATTTTTATCTATTTTAGTTATTATACGGAATATGAAGAAACATTAGTTTATTAAAAAATATATTTTGTTTTGCATATATTATATAAACTCCAAAGCAAAAAGCTTTGAATCTTAACTATTCCCTCACCTCTGAGGTGGCAGAGATAAATCACCATTCAAGGTAATTGACAGACCCTGCTCTCACTGATTAGTTGCATGAAAGCAGGAAGTGATCCTGCACAAGGAAATCCTTGTGCAATAATAACTGCTGGATGTCCATCCATCAGATTTTGGGCTTCATTTGCTGATGGTTTGACAGTCAGGGGAGGACATCTTGATTATAGTATCAGGTCACCATCACAAAACAGCATAATTTATGATTTTATACTTATATGGGTCAATTAAAATGAACAATTAGGGCTCCATATAACAAAAGGTGAGCTGATGATACACTGCACACACTGCACAATCTGCTGAATCACATGCAAGGGGGAGCTCTCAATAATCTTGATCCAATCAGATCGAGATGATTGCTATCCCCCACCTAAAGTGTTGTGGATTGGTTAAGTAGCAGCTGTCTTTAGACTGTTGCTACTTAACAAGCATTTCAGGCTCATTCTGAGTGAGCCTGAAATGCTGGGGCTCTGAATTAGTAGGTATAAGATATTTAACCATATAAATATAACACACATTTAAAATTATGCTTAATTCTGATATCCCAGAGGGGAACCCCCAGGATGGCAAACCTGTGCTCATCACCCACACTGCAGAGTAGATGAGTATGATGAGAATGGTCAAATCAGTGTTTAATAATAAACTAATATATAACATTATAGATACTGTATATATGTATGTGTGTGTGTATGTTTGTGTATGTGTATATATATATATATATATATATATATATATATATATATGTGTGAACAAAATATTTTATTATATTATATTATACATGTTTTTTGTTTTATCCTTTTTTCTAGCCTTAACACTGTACTTTTTGGTCTCCAAGTGCTCTAAATTTTTCAGTGCTATTATGTGTTGAACTCTTATGCAACATATAACACAACACTTGTAATACGAGCAGTGATAGTGTACCCTGGGCTATCCATTTAAAGTATAGGATGTGCTAAAACATATTGGGAGCATTAAGATTATACACTATTCTTAGGGCTCCATGTACTAAGCAGTCAGCGAGCTACCCGCAACAAATCTCGCGTCAAAACTCGCAAACTGATATGTACAAAGTCGTCAACTATGTTCAAACTCGCATCTTTAAAATTGCGAGCGTACTTATCCGCCAAACCTCGCTACCTCTCCATTTTTCACTGTAATTAGACACATTTGACCACCAACTCGCCAAAAACGAATGTACTAAAAAATCTATTTGTCCGCTCGCTACAATTTCCGCTCCCACCTCGTTATTTTTGCCTCGCCACCTTTTAGGTGGCGGGCAAGGTACAAAACAATAGGAAAGTCAATCTAGACGCCAGTCTAGACATATATAAAAGGCAGTAATATCAGCATTGTACAGCATAACTGGCGTCTAATTTGTCTCTCATTTCCATGTACATAAATTGCGCCAAATTTGTCGACTGTAATTAAAGAGTAATCTATATTTTAAATTTGTATTGTATAGTTGTCAATCTTTATAATTATTTTTATATTAATATTTATATATTATCAGATCCAGATGAAGCCATATCCAAATTGTAAATAAATATTACAAAAATAACGCTCTGTTATCACTCTTCAAAAAATTTAGAACAATAATAAAGTTGTTTAGATAAGTTGAACTTTTATAGGAGCAAAATTCTATTCCTGCGACTACTATGATGTTCATGACACCTTGCATGTCACGTGTTAATAATTGGCCAGACAATTCAACTGAAAGTTAAAAGTACATCAGCTTAGTCGCGGCGAGCGAGACGTCAAATTTATCAATAATCCGCCACTGCTCGCGGCGGGCTAGACTTGTCTATTTATTGGGGGATTATTAGTACATAGTGACAGCGGACACCATTTCGCCCGCGGCGAGTAACAGCGAGTTTATCCGCGTCTAAAATGACGGATGAATTGACGGCTTAGTACATGGAGCCCTTAGTGCGGGGTTATGATATGGATATTGCACCCTGAGCTATCGATAGTGCTCCATCTTGTAATCTAGACCTAAAAGTTATTTTTGTAAAAATGTAGAAAAATGTGAATTTACATTATGTTGTAAAATTTGAATATGCAACAATCATATTTAATTAATCTACTTTTCTTATACAGTTAAAATTGTAACCCAGCATACTAAATTCATATAGTACTTTATTTATCTATTGTAAGCCTTGGCTAGTGGGCTGAACAGGGTTGTTCCTTTGTTGGATCACAGTTAGGTTACGCATTCAGGTCTCAATGTATTTTCAGTTAATGTAAAATAGTAATTTTGTTTCAAAATACATAATGCACTGATTGCACAGAACAAAGATGCATGTGTAAAACTAGGACATGCAAGGTAAAGTATGCTGAAAGCATAATCTGATTTGTATGTGCTATAAAAATGTTGTTATCAGTGCTGGTTGCTCTCTGTCATATTTACTCTCTCCTGTGAGATTCTCAATTACAGAGGTTTCAATAGTTTTCTATGGGAAGCAGCTCATCACTCATTTGGTTCCATTTAACAAAGATTGGGTGAACATGATTCGCTACCGCATACAAGTCCGCTGGACCTCGCTGCATTTTACATTGCACAAGAAGTGCACTATCTATCTATCATCTATCTATATATCTTACTTTTGCTACATGTCATCTAAACCATATTAATTTCTGATAAGCATGTAGATTTATCAATATAGAATACAAAATGAAGAACCTCAAACACTTTGCTTCAGAGCAAATCAGCATGTGTATAACAAATAAATATCAACATAAAACCCATCTAGTATTTAAGTAAAAATCATGCTGGGTTTGTTTGCTTTTTACCAGCTGTTGAGATCCCATGTGAAGTATAATAGATCAAAAATGTATATTAATATTTTTGTTCTGGTTTGGTTATTTTTAGCTTTCGCAATGAATTGTTTAACTTTTAGTTTGCCACATTGTATAATATTTTAAGCATATAACATTTTTAGAAAATATTTCTAATTTATAAGTCTGAATGTATTTTGTGGGGTGGAAGGGCATCTATGGCTTGATTCTTGTCTCCCATTTTTACGTAGCACTATATGAGAAACCTGTTTTAAAAGAGGGGTTTTAAATCTCTTGAGTGGTGGGTGGTGGGTCATATAATAGATAAACTTGTGCACTACTAGGCAAATGGGAGCTTTTATGACCACCCTCTTAAAAAAATATGAGGAAGACAATAGACTTTTGGCTAGATTACGAGTTTTGCGTTATGAGTGAAAAAGCCTCATAACGCTGCTTTTTTACTACCGCTGGTATTACAAGTCTTGCAGGTATATCTGTACAATGTAATAGTTAGATTGTATTCTTCATATCCTGAAACATTAAAGGGACAGTGTTGTCAAAAAGAAATGTGTCCTTTTCAAATTAGGCATAAATTGTAGATAAACTTTGCAATATACATCCATTACATAGTTTGTAGCTAAAGCTCTTAAAAATAATAAAGCAAAAAACTTGCAGTCAGTGCTTTAACTGCTTATGCATATGTATATTATGCACATTGATCACATAACTAAGGGTTTTCATTCACCTCTGCATAGTACAGAGCCAGCAGGCATGTCAGCTAGTGACTCCCTGGATTAGACTACTTAAGGTGTGAGGGGAAACCCTTAGTTATGTGAGCATTATGTACGTTTGCATAAACAGTGAAAGTTGTTTTCGTATAAGACTTGTGGGTGGCGGATAAATTCACTTCGGTTCGCTTTGGACCGTTTCGGATGTTTTCGAATTTCATTTTCGGATACATTTGAACGCATTTGTTTCAGAATCATTTGGATTTGAATAAATTCGGATGTATTCGATTTGGATTCTATTCGTAAATTCGGAAGCTCGATATGTGTTAGGTGGGATGTGCTATGTATTAGACCAGTATTATGTACTGTAATATTAGGTGTAACCCATAGCAGAGTGATGTAACCTACTATACTGTACAATACTAGTGTAATTGTGATTAGTCCATGGCCATTCGCATGTAACGAATAAATCTGAACTAATTCGGATTTATTCATTAGTTTCGTTGCAACGGTAATTCGGAAATACGAATCGATCCAAAGCTCCGAATTTGACAAATTTGTCCGAATTTGACAAATTCATCTGAATTTCGATGCGGAACGAAATGAAACGCACATGTCTATTTCTTATTTTAACTGCAACACATGTTATAGATGTATATTGCAAAGTTTATCTACATGTCATGCTTATTTAAAAGGACACTTTTGTTTTTTTACTACACTGTCCCTTTAAAATACCAGTTCCAGTTTTTGTGAGCTACAAAATTTATATAAAGTGTTTTTTTTAAAAACAAGCACTTTTTAGAGAAAAATTAACCAAAAAATACCCAACAAAACATGTACAAAGCAGATGTGTTTTGCCCTTTCATGCAGACTATAGAGCACACATTGGAAATAGCACATATGTAGTAAATATACAGATAATTATCAAATGGTAGATTGTGATTAAATCTCTATCCGCTAGATTTGGAGTTTTTGTAGAAAAACTAACGCGGGCTTTTTTCTGGCAGCATCATAAAAATAATTCTGGTATTGAGAGTCCACATAAAGGCTGCGTTAGGCTCCAAAAAAGGAGCGTAGAGCATTTTTAACGCAGCTTCAACTCTCGATACCAGAGTTGCTTACGGACGCGGCCAGCCTCAAAAACGTGCTCGTGCACGATTCCCCCATAGGAAACAATGGGGCTGTTTGAGCTGAAAAAAAACCTAACACCTGCAAAAAAGCCGCGTTCAGCTCTTAACGCAGCCCCATTGTTTGCTATGCGGTAACCCTTCCTACGTCTGCACTTAACACTCTAACATGTACCCCGAGTCTAAACACCCCTAACCTTACACTTATTAACCCCTATTCTGCTGCCCCCGCTATCGCTGACCCCTGCATATTATTATTAACCCCTAATCTGCCGCTCCGTAAACCGCCGCTACTTACATTATCCCTATGTACCCCTAATCTGCTGCCCTAACATCGCCGACCCCTATATTATATTTATTAACCCCTAATCTGCCCCCCACAACGTCAGCCAATAGAATGCAAGCTCAATCTGATTGGCTGATTGGATCAGCCAATCGGATTGAACTTGATTCTGATTGGCTGATTCCATCAGCCAATCAGAATATTCCTACCTTAATTCCGATTGGCTGATAGAATCCTATCAGCCAATCGGAATTCGAGGGACGCCATCTTGGATGACGTCATTTAAAGGAACCGTCATTCGTCGTTCAGTCGTCGGCCAGGATGGATGTTCCGCGGTGGAGGTCTTCAGGATGCTGCCGCTTCACTCCGGATGGATGCCGCTTGGATGAAGACTTCAATCGGATGGAAGACCTCTTCTGCCCCGCTTGGATGAAGACTTCAGCTGGATCATGGACCTCTTCAGCCCCTCGCTTGCGCTTGGATCAGGACATCGGAGGAGCTCTTCTGGACCGATCGGTGAACCTGGTATGGTGAAGACAAGGTAGGATGATCTTCAGGGGCTTAGTGTTAGGTTTATTTAAGGGGGTTTGGGTTAGATTAGGGGTATGTGGGTGGTGGGTTGTAATGTTGGGGGGCTTGGGTATTGTATGTTTTTTTTTACAGGCAAAAGAGCTGTATTTCTTGTGGCATGCCCCGCAAAGGGCCCTGTTCAGGGCTGGTAAGGTAAAAGAGCTTTGAACTTTAGTAGTTTAGAATAAGGTAGGGCATTTTTTTATTTTGGGGGGCTTTGTTATTTTATTAGGGGACTTAGAGTAGGTGTAATTAGTTTAAAATTGTTGTAATATTTTTCTTATGTTTGTAAATATTTTTTTACTTTTTGTAACTTAGTTCTTTTTTATTTTTTGTACTTTAGCTAGTTTATTTAATTGTATTTATTTGTAGCAATTGTATTTAATTAATTTATTGATAGTGTAGTGTTAGGTTAATTGTAGGTAATTGTAGGTAGTTTATTTAATTTATTTATTGATAGTCTAGTGTTAGGTTTATTTGTAACTTAGGTTAGGATTTCTTTTACAGGTAAATTTGTAATTATTTTAACTATTTTAGCTATTAAATAGTTCTTAACTATTTAATAGCTATTGTACCTGGTTAAAATAAATACAAAGTTACCTGTAAAATAAATATAAATCCTAAAATAGCTATAATATAATTATAATTTATATTGTAGCTATATTAGGATTTATTTTACAGGTAAGTATTTAGCTTTAAATAGGAATAATTTATTTAATAAGAGTTAATTAATTTTGTTAGATTTAAATTATATTTAACTTAGGGGGGTGTTAGTATTAGGGTTAGACTTAGCTTTAGGGGTTAATACATTTATTAGAATAGCAGCGAGATTCGGTCGGCAGATTAGGGGTTAATAATTGAAGTTAGGTGTCGGCGATGTTAGGGAGGGCAGATTAGGGGTTAAAACTATTTATGATAGGGTTAGTGAGGCGGATTAGGGGTTAATAACTTTATTATAGTAGCGCTCAGGTCCGGTCGGCAGATTAGGGGTTACTAAGTGTAGGCAGGTGGAGGCGACGTTGTGGGGGGCAGATTAGGGGTTAATAAATATAATATAGGGGTCGGCGGTGTTAGGGTCAGCAGATTAGGGGTACATAAGTATAACGTAGGTGGCGGTCGGCAGATTAGGGGTTAAAAATTTTTTTTCCAGTGTCGGCGATGTGGGGGGACCTCGGTTTAGGGGTACATAGGTAGTTTATGGGTGTTAGTGTACTTTAGAGTACAGTAGTTAAGAGCTTTATAAACCGGCGTTAGCCCAGAAAGCTCTTAACTACTGACTTTTTTCCTGCGGCTGGAGTTTTGTCGTTAGATGTCTAACGCTCACTTCAGAAACGACTCTAAATACCGGAGTTAGAAAAATCACATTGAAAAGATAGGATACGCAATTTACGTAAGGGGATCTGCGGTATGGAAAAGTCGCGGCTGAAAAGTGAGCGTTAGACCCTATTTTGAGTGACTCCAAATACCGGCGGTAGCCTAAAACCGGCGTTAGGAGCCTCTAACGCTGGTTTTCACGGCTACCGCCAAACTCTAAATCTAGGCCTATATTTGTAATTCATCTTGTGAACTACATGTGGTGCTCAAAACAATATGTAAACAGGATAAATAAGTACAGGAAACAAAAGATTTGTGGACCCAGTTTCTGATATTTCCATAGCAACACACTAATGGTGATTAACTAAAATTTCAAGACATAACATTAACAAATACTTATAATCAGGCCAGAAAGAGGAGGGATATTATGAAGTATATATTAGACCAAAGGACTGTATATTACAATTTTCTTCCCAAAGAGCCCTGGCCATGCTAATAGGAGGCTTATCGCAGTGGCTCCTAAAGTCTGCGCTTTTCAGTGCAGTAAAGGTAAGTATTTTACGATAAAGGTGAACTTTTTTTTTTACCTATAGCAAAGGAACATGTACATTAGTTTAGCGAAAACTAATATAAATGTTCCATGAATGGTCATTATTTTTGTAGTTTAAAATGAGATTAAATAGAGTTGAATACCGAATACTAACGGCTAGATTTAGAGTTTGGCGTTAGCGTCAAAAGCAGCATTAAGGGGTCCTAACGCTGCTTTTTACCGCCCGCTGGTATTTAGAGTCAGCCAGGAAAGGGTCTACCGCTCACTTCCTTACCGCGACTCCAGGCTACCGCAGATCCCCTTACGTCAATTGCGTATCCTATCTTTTCTATGGGATTTGCCTAACGCTGGTATTTGGAGTCTTGGAAGAATTGAGCGGTAGACCCTCTACTGACAAGACTCCTACCGACAAAAAAAGTCAGTAGTTAAGAGCTTTATGGGCTAACGCCGGAATATAAAGCTCCTAACTACTGTGCTATAAAGTACACTAACACCAATAAACTACCTATGTACCCGTAAACCTAGGCCCCCCCACATCAGCAACTAATACATTTTAACCCTTAAACTTCCGACCGGACACCGCCGCCACCTACATTATAGCTATAAACCCCTAATCTGCTGCCCCTAACATCGCCGACACCTATATTATATTTATTAACCCCTAATTTGCCCCCCCAATGTCGCCACTACCTAACTACACTTATTGACCCCTAATCTGCTGACCGGACCTCACCGCCACTATAATTAATGTATTAACCCCTAAACCGCCGCACTCCCGCCTCGCAAACACTAGAATAAATTTTATTAACCCCTAATCTGCCCTCCCTAACATCGCCGCCACCTACCTACAATTATTAACCCCAAATCTCCCGCCCGCAATGTCGCCGCTACTATAATAAAATTATTAACCCCTAAACCTAACTCTAACCCTAACACCCCCCTAAGTTAAATATGATTTTAATTAAACAAAATAATCTTCCTAAAATTAAATAAATTATTCCTATTTAAAACTAAATACTTACCTATAAAATAAACCCTAATATAGCTACAATATAACTAATAGTTACATTGTAGCTATTTTAGGATTTATATTTATTTTACAGGCAACTTTGTATTTATTTTAACTAGGTACAATAGCTATTAAATAGTTAATAACTATTTAATAGCTACCTAGTTAAAATAAAGACAAAATTACCTGTAAAATAAATCCTAACCTAAGTTACAAATACACCTAACACTACACTATCATTAAATTAATTAAATAAATTACCTACAATTATCTAAACTAAAATACAATTAAATAAACTAATCTATAATACAAAAAAAAACCCCACTAAATTACAAAAAATATATTTTTTTTACATGAAGTTTAAACTAATTACACCTAATCTAAGCCCCCTAATAAAATAAAAAATCTACCCAAAATAAAAAAATGCCCTACCCTATTCTAAATTACAAAAGTAATCAGCTCTTTTATCAGCCCTTAAAAGGGCTTTTTGTGGGGCATTGCTCTTTTACCTGAAAATAAAAATACAATACCCTCCCAACATTACAACCCACCACCCACATACCCCTACTCTAACCCACCCAAACCCTCCTTAAAAAAAACCCTGAAGATCATCCTACCTTGAGTCGTCTTCACCCAGCCGAGCCAAATTCTTCATCCAAGGTGCGCAGAGGAGGTCCTTCATCCGGTAGAAGTCTTCATCCATCCGGAGCGGAGCCATCTTAAAAGGAGCCGACGCGGATCCATCCTCTTCAACTGACGACTTCCCGATGAATGAAGGTTTTAAGGGCTGGTAAAAGAGCTGATTACTTTTGTAATTTAGAATAGGGTAGGGCATTTTTTTTATTTTACGGGGATTTTTTATTTTATTAGGGGGCTTAAATTAGGTGTAATTAGTTTAAACTTCTTGGAATTTTTTTATTTTTTGTAATTTAGTGTTTGCTTTTATTATAGAATAGTTTATTTAATTGTATTTTAGTTTAGCTAATTGTAGTTAATTTATTTAATTAATTTAATGATAGTGTAGTGTCAGTGTAGTGTTAGGTGTATTTGTAACTTAGGTTAGGATTTATTTTACAGGTAATTTTGTATTTATTTTAACTAGGTAGCTATTAAATATTTATTAACTATTTAATAGCTATTGTACCTAGTTAAAATAAATACAACGTTGCCTGTAAAATAAATATAAATCCTAAAATAGCTTCAATGTAACTATTAGTTATATTGTAGCTATATTAGGGTTTATTTTATAGGTAAGTATTTAGTTTTAAATAGGAATAATGTATTTAATTATAGGAAAATTATTTTGTTTAATTAAAATTATATTTAACTTAGGGGGGTGTTAGGTTTAGGGTTGGAGTTAGGTTTAGGGGTTAATAATTTTATTATAGTAGCGGCGACTTTGAGGGCGGGAGATTAGGGGTTAATAATTTTAGGTAGGTGGCGGTGATGTTAGGGAGGGCAGATTAGGGGTTAATACTATTTATTCTAGTGTTTGCGAGTCAGGAGTGCGGCGGTTTAGGGGTTAATACATTTATAATAGTGGCGGCGAGGTCAGGTCGGCAGATTAGGGGTTAATAAGTGTAGGTAAGGTAGCGGCAACATTGGGGGGGGCAGATTAGGGGGTAATAAATATAATATAGGTGTCGGCGGTGTTAGGGGCAGCAGGTTAGTGGTTCATAGCTATAATGTAGGTTGCGGCGGTGTCCAGAGCGGCAGATTAGGGGTTAATAGTATAATGCAGGTGTCAGCGATAGCGGGGGCGGCAGATTAGGGGTTAATAAGTGTAATGTTAGGGGTGTTTAGACTCGGGGTTCATGTTAGGGTGTTAGGTGCAGACTTAGACAGTGTTTCCCCATAGGAAACAATGGGGCTGCGTTAGGAGCTGAATGCTGCTTTTTTGCAGGTGTTAGGTTTTTTTTTCAGCTCAAACAGCCCCATTGTTTCCTATGGGGGAATCGTGCACAAGCACATTTTGCCAGCTTACCGCTACTGTAGTCAACGCTGGTATTGAGGGTTGAAGTGGAGCTAAATTCTGCTCAACGCTCCCTTTTCTGAGCCTAATGCAGCCACTCAGACAACTCTAAATACCAGCGTTGTCTTAAGGGTGCGCTGGGAAAAAAAGCAGCGTTAGCTACGCGGGTCTTTACCGACAAAACTCTAAATCTAGGCGACAATATTTTGAATATTCAGAATGAAAGTTTCTGCTGAACTGAAAATTTCAACCGTACACACATCTAGTACTAATAAAGCAATATTTGGAGACGTTTGCTATGGGATCAGCATTTATCTAGGTGATGACTGACCTAAATTTAAAAATATATATTTTTATGTAAAATAATTATTTTAGCATGAAGTAAATACCTTTTACATCTTACAATCCTCTATATTGACCCACTTTTTTTTTTCTTTTAAGATACTATAAAGCAAATAACTCAATCACTCTTGCTTATTCATATTCTATTATTTATGCCTTCATCCTTCTGGTCCCTGCTTATTTTTCATAGTTCCTCAGAGACTTGGCTTCCAAAACTATATATTCCAGATTCAAGGTGAAGTGTTACTAATGATTTTACTTTCTGATGCTTTTTGATGCCTTGTTTTTTATTGTGAGTAGATTCTGTTTGATTGTTAAGCTGATTCTTGGCAGTAATAACTGAATGCTTTCAAAGGCTTTATATTTTTTCTTCAATTCATATTAAAAGTACTCATGCATAGTGTAATCTTTTTTATTTCTAAAAGCAATAATTGATAAAGTTTCATTCAATTAAAGTGAATAATTAGTTTTAATAAGAATAACATTCAGAATGAATAATTAGTTGGGAAAATTGTTAGGTACCAGTGTTTATATATTATGACAATTGTTAATGGTTTTATTTTGCTGCAATGTAATCTGTAGTATGAGGTAGGAAAGGCTATCACAGACGTAGGCCTGATTCTCTAAAACTGGTGAAATTCTATAAGATGCCTTGTCAATATTATCATCATGAAGAAAGATTTTAAATTTTAAAAGTACCTTAAACTTTAGGCTTTGGAACAAATACAAGCACTTTCAAACTTTAGGTAGTCCAAATTAATAACTATCACCTAGATTACGAGTTTTGCACTAAACAGGGTGCGAAACGAACGCCAAAAAAGTTGAGTTATTTCACTCTCCATAGCACTGCCATTACGAGTTACTGAAAAGCCGCCTTGTGCGTGCGATATGGTAGCTTTAAGCTTCATACCACACAAAACCCAAGGGCTGCTTTGATGTGCTCAAGCACGCTTTCCCCCATAGACATCAATGGGGAGAGAGTGTTAGAAAAAAACACCTGAAGTGCGGAATGGAGATCGCCATAACGCAAACCCATTGATGTCTATGGGAAAAAAAAGTTACGTTTAAACCTAACACCCTAACATAAACCATAAGTCTAAATACCCCTGCCGCCCCCGACATTGCTGACACCTAAATAAAGTTATTAACCCCTAATCTGCTGCTCCTGACATGGCCGACACTAATAAAACTTATTAACCCCTATTCCGCTGCTCCCCGACATCGCCAACACTATAATAAAGTTATTAACCGCTATTCCGCCACCCCCCAACATCGCCACCACTGTAATAAAGTTATTAACCCCTAAACCTCCGGCTTCCCACATCACTGCCACTAAATAAACCTATTAACACCCTAACCACCGGCCCTCCACATCGCAAAACACTAAATTAAACTATTAACCCCTAAACCTAACACCCCCTTTAAAATTAAAATTACAATATAACTATCTTTAAATAAATAAAAATTTACCTGTGAAATTAAACTATAAATTAATCTAACATAACTATTCTAATAAAATATAAAAATACTACCAAATAAAAAAAAATCTAAACTACAAATTTAAAAAAATTAACACAGGAAGTGCGGAATGGAGATCACTGTAATGCAACCCCATTGATGTCTATGGGGAAAACAGTTGCGTTATTTCACTCTCCATAGCGCTGCCATTAGGAGTTATGGAAAAGCCTTCTTGTGCGTGCAATATGGTAGCTTTAAGCTCCATACCGCACAAAACCCAAGGGCTGCTTTGATGTTCTCAAGCACGCTTTCCCCCATAGACATCATTGGGGAGAGAGTGTTAGAAAAAAAACTAACACCTGAAGTGCGTAATGGAGATCGCCATAACGCTAACTCATTGATGTCTATTGGGAAAAAAAAGTTACGTTTAACCCTAACACCATAACATAAAACCCAAGTCTAAACACCCCTAATCCACCGACCCCAACATCGCCAACACCTAAATAAAGTTATTAACCACTAATCTGCCTCTCCCGACATCTCCAATACTAATAAAGTTATTAACCCCTATTCCACCACTCCCCAACATCGCCAACACTATAATAAAGTTATTAACCCTTATTCTGCCGCTCCCAGACATTGCTGCCACTATAATAAAGTTATTAACCCCTAAACCTCCAGCCTCCCACATTGCCGCCATTATAATAAAGTTATTAACCCTTAAACCTCCGGCCTCCCTCATCGCCACCACTAAATAAACATATTTCCCCTAAACTGCCGGTCCCCCACATCGCAAAACACTAAATTAAACTAACCCCTAAACCTAAACCCCTTAACTTTAAATTAGAATGACAATATAACTATCTTTAAATAAATAAAAACTTACCTGTGAAATAAAAATAAACCTAACGTTAAACTATAAATTTACCTAACATGACTATTCTAATAAAATAAAAAAATACTACCAATTAAAAAATCTAAATTACAAATTTTAAAAAAAGCTAACACTACGAAACACACTGTTCAAATCAGCCAATAGGATTTCAGTAGCATATAGCATTCAAATTCAAAATAGTATTTCTAGTCTAAAACTGTGTTTTATAAATGTAATATTCAAATTTGAATGTGAAAATTGAATATAAATGTAATATTCGAATTTGAATGTGACTTTCGAAAACTGTAAATAACTTTCGATAATAGAATTTTTAAGAATATTCGTTCTTATCAACATTCGATTACGTAAATCTAATTTCTACAATAACATTCGAATTTGAATATAAACACAATCGCCCATCCCTAATATATATATTTAAATATATATATATATATATATATATATATATATATATATATATATATATATATATATATATATATATATATATACAGGTGGCCCTCATTTTACAATGGTTCAATTTACACCGTTTCAGAATAACAACCTTTTTTCCAGTCATGTGACTGCTATTGAAAAGCATTGAGAAGCGGTGCATTTATTAAAATAACCAGTAGGTGGAGCTGTCCGCTCTTGTTGTAGCAAAGTCAAGCAAGCTGAAATTAATCAGTTTAACCAGACCTGAGCTATCAAGCAGATTTCAAAGGAACAAGATCTTCCTGTCTATAAATCAGTCCAGATTGGAATGAATAGAAAGAACTGTTTGTAGAAAAATGCAAGTGAAGTCTGTTTTGTGTGATTATTTTATTAGGTTTATAATACTGTTTAGCAAATGTTTTTGTTCATTTAACTTAATTTAATTATATATTCTGTGTTGTGTGATTATTTTATTAGGTTTATAATGATGTTTAACATTTAAAGTCTTCATTTCAAAGCTTTAAAAATAAAATATTAGGTGTTACTAATGACAAATTTGAGAGGGGCCTTGAACCTATCTCCTTCACATCCCATTGACTTACATTATAAACTGGGTTTCAATTTACAATGGTTTCGATTTACAACCATTCCTTCTGGAACCTAACCCCGGCGTAAATTGAGGGCTACCTATATATATATATATATATATATATATATATATATATATATATATACAGTATGCATATACAGGTGTACCTTGCAGATATTGCAGGTTTGGTTCCAGACGACCACAATAAAGTGAATTTACAATAAAGTGAGTGACATTTTATTTTTTCTTCCCAGTGCATAAAAAAGTTATATTTACACTATACTGGTGTCTATTAAGTGTGGACTAGCATTATGTCAGAAAAAAAACTATGTACATACCTTAATTAAAACATACTTTATTGCTAAAAAATGATAACCATCATCTGAGCTTTACTAGGTCCGGATTTTTTTGCTGGTGGTGTGTATATTTGTGTATACATGTGTACTTTTGTGCAAAATGTCACCAATAGACTTGCTTGTCGTGGTTGCCACAAACCTTCAATTTCCTCCAAAAAGGGCAATATCTGCAAAGTGCAATAAGGTAAAGCGTAATAAAACAAAGTATGCATGTGTGTATATCTGATATATATATATATATATATATATATATATATATATATATATATAGTATGTGTGTATGTAAACATATGTACATATGCGTAAATACGTATATACATGTGTATTGATGTGTTTATATGTGTAAATATGGATGTATGTGCACACATATACCTACATATATACTATATACATATATAAATATATAGCTAGATAGCTAGATAGCTAGATAGATAGATAGATAGATAGATAGATAGATAGATAGATAGATAGACAGATACATAAATAGATACATAGATGATAGATAGATATTTCTTTATTTAAATATAGTTACATTTATTTAAAAAAGGAAAAGAAAATTTTCTTCTAAGTGGAGAACACATGAATTTAAAGTATTCCTTATGCACCTTTGGCTTTAGAGCATACCTCATTGTAATCTATGACGAGAGCTACCAAGGTCACAATATTCAATATGCATATAGCACAAAAGTCTTTTGCTAGCACGTTATCTTTTTACTTTGAACTTGTGATTTCAGCTCTAAACCAAGAGAAATAGAGCAAGAGTTTATGAGCGACACAAAATTATTGCTCCACTTGTAATCTAGCCCTAAGTATGGTAAGCAAGATTTATATGTTTTTCACTTTCAATGTAAATTATTCTATGCTATAAAATAACAAGTTTTTGTGTGTTAAAATATATTTGATCGGGGGGCGGAGCCAACTACCACCATGGCCGGCCGCACTTAGTTTGAGCTCCCAGTATAAGTTAGCTAGTAGACAGCATTTATTAAGATAATACCCCTGATACTAGATTGTCATCCCCTGGCTGCAACCTTGGGTTTGAGGCTGAGGCTTAGAGGTGACAATTGGAGCAATCAACACTCCACAGGAGAGAAGCACAAAGGCACGGGTGCCGCATCTGCCTTCAGGAGCTCAGCCCTAATCCAGACCGTCTAACCTGGGACTGACTCCTGTGTCCCCAACAGCACTGCACCCTTACAGCACAACCGCAGTGGTGGGAGAGCTAAATGTAGCGGCGCTGGAGGCGTGAAGAGTTGCTCCGCTTCTATCTTTGAAGAGCTGTCGCACAGCGGGAAGGCCAACACTGTTCTCTACCTCACGGCAGCGGAGTCGGACTGTTACGCTAGCCCCGGGGGTTCTCTGACCCGCACCTGAGCCCACAACCTCATACCGCCTCAAGAAAGCCGCTTTGAATACGGCGCAACTCACAGCTCAGTGACCTGCTGACCACCTTTAAGTAAGTAACGGCAGCTAAGTCTGCAGGGGACAGTTACAACTTAAACAGCACATTCACTAGCCCTAATAGTGAGCACACTGGTAGGGGGAAACATTGGAATCAAGCCGAGTTATAACCTAATAACGGTATGCTGTAAACTTGGCACTACTTGAAAAGATTTATCTCCCTGCATAAGTGGCGCGAAAACGCCATCTTTAATTTTATTATAACACAGCGTGGCTGCCTGTCAGACCGGCTCTCCCCAGAGTAACTCACAGTGCGGGACAGCAAGGATTTGCAGCTCAGATTAAACAAGGGGCTCTATTTAAGTGTGGAACCCTATCTGTCAAGGCTGAACTAACTGCAATAAATTAGCCAATTCCTCAATTGCTAACCTCTAGCCACGTGGAACTCTAATCTTATACAGTCGCCAACATATACACTGGGCAGCAATCACTTTCTGCTTATCAATTCCAAACCACTAACCTAGAAAGGGCAGAGACTTTAGTGGAAATAAGCAGCTAACACTTAACAAGCTTCGTGCCTCTAGACCTGTCCCAGCACCACACTCCTAGGCTCTCTGTGGAAACACTCTACTACTGCAGCAGCTGCATTTGACCACCTGCTTTGCTATACAGATGGACTGAGCTACCACATATAAAAAGCTTCACAAGTTGTTATATATCTCGCCCCTGGGCTGCAGGTGAGGTGCACTCTCCCACTCCCTTTCCTGCTGTACCCTGATGCAGTAGGTCATACCCCCTCACCCCTTTTCCGGGCTGGCCCAGAGGTGGCAATTTCCCTAGGGAGAGTGCCCTAAACTTAAATCTACTTCTAATACAGCAAGAGTCTCTAAACCTTAAAGGACTTTAATAGTAAGGCCTGAAGCTGATGAGCAGGAGCCCCTGCCACTAGTGATAACCCCATTCACCCTAGAGTGCATATTTACTTGACATGGCATAAGCACGTTTAGGCCATTAAAGCCTGTCTACCACACAGTGATTCTTCCCTTTCTCTAATTTGGATTGCCTTAACATACCTGGTCTCTGACTCTTCAAGGACTCATTCTATAACAGGCCTAATCTATCTTTTAACCAATATGTCGTAGACAGTCAGGGGGAAAAAACCAAGCAGCCATTCTTGCCCAAAAAAACTGTGATGGACCACTTTGGACCCCCAGGAGGGCTATCACAGAGTGAGGTGGAGCCCCCAGACTCCCCTAGGTCTGACACCTCAGATCTCACACTAGCGGCTCTTCAGAATATTCAGCAAGCCACACCTGAGGCAGTCACCCCCTCATTCATTATGGATTCCCTCAAGTCCTTATTAGATAAGCATCATGCCTCATTTACAGCCCAAATGGCGGCCTCTACGGCTGAGCTCAAGAAAGAGATCTCATCAACGAATGAAAGAATAGACACTCTGGAGAGAAAACAGGAGGACGCCGCTGTGGAGCACTCCAACTTGCAATCCTACACGCAACGCCTCGCAGATTATCTAGAAGTTGTGGATGACAAGATAGCGGATTTGGAAGATAGATCTCGGAGGAATAACCTAAGGATCCGAGGTATCCCCGAGTCTATCTCAGCGGCTGACTTGCAACCATACCTAAAAGAACTGTTTCTAGTGATAGCACCCCCCGCCACGGAAGCAGAAGCCCTGATGGATCGTGCACACCGCTCTCTTAAACCTAAAGGTCTGCCAGATGACCAACCCAGAGACACAATAGTCCGGCTTCACTATTTCACCTACAAAGAGAGAATTCAAAGGGCTCACTTTCAGAAACCTCCTCTCCCAGACAAATTTAAAAAGCTGCAAATTTTTCCTGACCTGTCTGCAAGGACTTTACAAAAGAGAAAAACTTTCACGGAAGTTACATCCTTCCTTCGGAGGAATGAGATCAGATACAGGTGGGGTTATCCCATTAAGCTACTTATTTTTCGGAATAATCAGATGTTCACTATACAAACCCCTACCAGAGGATACGAACTGCTCAGATTGTGGAACTTATACCCTTCTCAAAAGGAAAAGCCGCAGCCCAAGCAGACCCAACTGAGAGCCACAGCAACAGAATGGGAGGCCTCCCCCATTCCTGTGGAACAGCAAGATGCCACAGGCGCCCTCAGGGTGGGAGACTGGTCTACTCCTTCCTCTTGGAAGCTCGACCAGCAGAAGCAACGTGGGGGTCAGGATTGGCAGACTCTCCCACAAAGGCACAGATCAGGATCGCCACTCTCCTAAGGAAGGCACCTAAGGCCTGAGGTGTAGACTGCTTTTCCTGAACACTGATTTTGTTAAGTCATATTTTAGTGTGTATTGAAAACATATATTTCTGCATCATTTGGACTTTTGTGGTCGGTGTGCTGATTTTGATGAACATTGGACGATAAGTATCACCCTTTGACTTTGTTTTTTTTTCTGTTTCTTTACAATGTATTCAAAGCATTTTGACCACTGTTTATGTAATCTGGCAGAGTTCTCATTGTTTGCTTATTACTTAGTATTGTTATGTTTCAGGGGAATAAATATTTTATCTTCGCCACAAATCCCAGTTTAGTACTCATAGACCTAATGCATAGCACTCACTTATGCCATCTAAGGTTGAGCTAACTTACAGGTGCTGTGTGCTCGGTGAGGGCCCAACTGCTGCACACTCCCTGTGTACATATCAACCGTGGCTGTAGCAGATACAATAGGAAACTAACCCCTGCACATACAACATTTAGAGACTTCATATAGTAAATTTTTACTCGCACGGTGCTCCAGATTCTCACTTATTAATACAACACCATAGATATCATAGCACTCTGCCACAATCTCAAAGTTTTAGTCACCCACTACGAACACGCAGACGCAAGATTATACTATCACATGTCCACCAAAACCATCAAATGAGTTACTTATCTGCCACAGGGTGCAACAATCTCAGTCCTTTAAATTATTTTATGTGGTCCAGTTTGAGAAGCATAACCGACTGCCAGTTGAAACATTATTGTTATTTGTAGGTTGATACTCTGAATGATGCTTTACGTATAGAGTTACTGTTTTTTCACATGTTTAGTTAATGTTCTTTGATATCACTGTCACATAACTTTAAAGTATTATGTAATCTTATCACTCGACAGACTATAAGGCCATTATTCCAAGTGCGGCCGCCCCCCCCCTACGCACGGCCCACTGTTAACAATAAATTACTTGAAAAATCCTAACAACCTCCCCCCCCATAAACCCATAAACCCAAGTCCCCTTTCCCCCCTACTCTAATGTACCTCCCTTACTAGGATGTACGATTAAAGCGGTTTTCCTTGACTATACCGCAATATCTATCTTACAGTTCATTTGTACTGTCATAAATTGTACTGAGTATCGCATCCCCCCCCCATAGACCCAAGTCCCCTTTCCCCTCTACTCAAATGTACCTCCCTTACTAGGGAAGGCGATTAAAGCGGTTTCTCTTGACTATACCGCAAGATTTATCTTACAATCCATTTGTACTGTCATAAATTGTACTTAGTGTTGCATCTATTTGGAATCTATTACGCTTGTTTATATTGGTGCATATCCCAAATGCTTTTGGCCTAATGAGTCCAAAGGTGACTCATCGGCCATCTAATGTGTGTACAGTTCATTGTAGAAAAGTTAAAGAAAGGTTCAGCGCATATATGGAGCTTTGTCTTACCAGACTGACCAACTAATCTTATTGCACCTTACTTCATAAAATCATCTGTAACATGTATGATGTTCTATTACTTGTCTTGTATAGCATTGTATGTTATTATTTTCCTGAACCTTATTAATAATAAAAAAAAATATTTGAAAAAAAAAAAAAAAAAAATGTATTTGATCAAGTTACTCACTTCTAGATAATGCCCAACTATTGATTGTAAGTTTTCTAGGCCAAAAGATTTGTCTGCATTTGTAATAATGAACAGTTTACAAATCCAGTGGCATCATGATTTTGGTTTAGGAATTATTACAGAATTAGCTTAAATATTAGTGGGCTAAGTTTTATTTATGACATGCCCTGCTCTTGGTTTTGGAAGAGCAGGAGGTGATAAGACACAAGAGTTTGCATTTGGAATCTTAAACTTAACCAGAAGATGCTGTATCTCTGCCCATGAACATGGGTGGACTAGTTACCTGTCTTGGAAACTTATATTTTCACAAATGTGGGCCTACAGGTATATCATCACTACAAATTTAAACTCTCTATTTCTAAAGTGCTATTAATATAATTTTACTATATACATGATGCATACAAAATGTTATGCTTTTCTTCTTCTCTAGAGAAGCATTTTTTGCTTCTTTTTAAACACATAACAGGAACCATCAAGAATTCATTCAAAAAACATTCACTAGTATGTTCAACACAATAAACTTTAAATCTGGTTACAAACATAAAATTACCATTTTCAGTAATCTATACATAAAAAATGAACTGAACCAATAATTAATTACTATATTTTTCATTATTAGACATGTCATAAGTACATGCATGGTACAGGTATTGTTCTTGCAAGATAAATTGAAAGAACCGCCTTCAAGCTGAGCATGCATGGTAAATAATTAGTTGTTCTTCTTCTCAATAGTATTATACAATACATTCTATATATTCTAAAGTTTGTCAGTCTTAGTACTGTGATAATTACAGTGGTAATATCAATGTTTGTATCGTGAGGAAAATGCAAGTTCAATTAGTATGTTTATTACATTAACTGCTAAGAATCTGACAGGATCAGCATGTTGTCTTTCATGTTTTTCCATCACACATATTTATATTTGCCTGAACTTGGTAAGTTGCTTGTAAAATGTTAATGTCATATCAGCTCGGTTTTCTTACTCTTTAATCTTGCTGTCATATTTCAGTTTTTTCAGTTTTATTGTTGGTTGCCGTTTGAGATGATTCATAAGAATTGTTGAGGAAACATGATGGTGCTAGAAACAAAAACAAGACTTTTAAAATGATATGCAGTCCTATTTAACATGATATAGATTTTTAAATGATTTAAAAATGAAACATATTCTTCAAACAATTAGGAACAAGTAGCTAATTCACATTGGAGGCCAGTAGCTATATATTTTCATAAAGATATAACAATAATGAGTATATTAAAAAATACATAAAATACATAAAATAAAGGATGACGGCTGTTCAAACTATTTTTTTTGTATGTGTGATAAACTGAATTTATTCATTAAAATGTCAAAATAAGAATCAATCATTTAGACTCGCCAGAAACAGCAGTTATGAAGCAGTGGTCTCAAAGACTGCTGATCCATAACCCCGTCCGCCTGCTCTGAGCAGGCGGACAGGAATCGCCACAATTCAACCTGATCGAGTACGATCGGGTTGATTGACAGCTCCCTGCTGGCGGCCCATTGGCCGTGAGTCTGCAGGGGGCGGCGTTGCACCAACAGCTCTTGTGAGCTGCTGGTGCAATGTTAAATGCGGAGAGCGTATTGCTCTCCGCATTTAGCGAGGTCTTACGGACCTGATCCGCACTGTCGGATCAGGTCCGCAAGACCTTTGATAAATAGGGGCCATAGTGTCTACTTAGAGTAGATTCTAGAACCAGACATTCGTCTTTGCCTTTGTGCACAATCTACAAGCCCTTCTAGAGTAAGTAACAACACTTCACTTTCTATTTAAAAGAGGAAAATAAGGCTTGCTTAGCTAATCATTCTAGTCAGCATGAAAATATCATTAATTAAGATAAGCAGAGCACTTCTTATAATGATCATATTCCTAATTACATGTCCGCTATAGTGCTCAATAAATTACTTCCTTACAAGATAATGTTAGTTTATTCACTCCTATTTGCAGCCTATACCACAAATCCATTATACCTTTTGTTAGCATCACTTTAAAATGATGTTTCATTAGGATTGAATTAGAACATTAATTGATAGAACTTTTATATTCAAATTCTGAATAAATATTGCCACTATCAATTAAGACTATCTGTAAATGTGTGATTTTCCTGCACAGATTCCAATTACCTTTGGAACCTCCACAAAGTTAAAAATGGAGATTTGCAATATAAATGGTGATCTTTCCTGCTTTGAGGGTTGTGTAGTGATTCCCACTGTGAGTTTTTGTTTTCCATATAAGCAGCCATGTTAGGACTACATAGCTGAATAGAGAATTTTACATTTCATTTAATGGTATTTTATTAAAATCATTTAGGTGAGGGGATATTGTAAAGATGATAGTGGGTTTGTTCTAGGAGATCATATAGAGGATCTTTACTAGATGGAGTTTTGTTGTGTGGATAATTTAGTTAGTTGCTTGTGAGTTGAATATAATTTGTTGTGAGATAATGTGTATAGGGGCTTTGCTTGCTAAAAGGTGTTGACCATAGGGTGTTTATTTTCAATGCAAAGGGAGAAAGGCAGGCTCTGCACAGAGGAATCCAGATAAAAAAAGATTTTTAATGAAAAAGGTTAAAAAATACAAAAAGCAGCTACATACGCTGAGTGCACACAAAAAAAGAAGTGAGCAAGGCAGGTAGACAAACTGACACTGATGTCTGACTAGTTTCACGTCTTCTCACGAAGCTTATTCATAGACAACATTTTCAATGTTTGGCTGAGCATCTTCCGGAGGGTTTATACAAGGCAATGCTGCAGCTTATTTGTTATGGTTATTGATTTTATTAAATGTGGATAATTAATTATAGTGGTTAGTGTAGGAAGAAGTCATTGAAAAGAGTAAGAAGATATGGCTCCTAAAATTCTACTTCTACCATATATTCTTTGTTTTTCTACAAATAACACTGTATACAAACATAAGCTAGCTCCTAAAAGGTTAAAAAGATTACTATTTTGCTTGTCTCCTATGTTTCACATACATTTGTCAGATCCTGAGATTGTAGAAGGCTGATCATCTTTAGGAATTCTTAAGGATAAACAGGAGCATTTTTACATAGGTATCATTAGTATATTGATGCTATGGTCATGTCTTGAAGCTATTGTTACTGACATACACCAGGTAAAAACAGACAATGTAAAAAAAAACATTTGTGGGGTTTTCTGTAAGTATAGTACAGAGTTGTAAAAAATATGCTAAGGTTGTGACGCCAACACACTCACACACGTGTATATATATATAAAATAAAAAATAAGAGGTATTGCAGTTTATTGTAACTTATCCATACTTGGATGGATATATAGGTCAATAGACAGATATTCAAGTATATTTATTTAATATTTAGCACATTTAGGTCTAGATTACAAATGGATCGCTATTGGTAGCAATATTGCAGGACCACACTAAGATTAGAATGGAATCTGGTATCACAAGTCTATTGTAAAACAGGATTAACAGAGCATGTTTAGCTCAGTTGACATTCCTTTAGCATGTCCTATACTTTCAATGGATGGCGCTTCTGTGCTAAACATTAGCATTACTTGAGACATGAAGTGTTTGGGGTAGAATAAAAGTATAACAAAACACATGTAAAACATATTAATGTTACGTATTACACTCATATTCATACAGTACTTAATAAATATAAACTATATGTTTATTATTGAAATGTATAAAAAGTGTAATAATATACTGTATATGTATGTGTGCATGTATATATACGGTTATATATGCGGGTAAAGTAAAATATTGGGTAAGCTAGGATTATAGGGGTAAAAAAATAAATATATATATACAGGTGGCCCTCGTTTTACAACGGTTCAATTTACACCATTTCAGAATAACAACCTTTTTTCCCAGTCATGTGACTGCTATTGAAAAGCATTGAGAAGCAGTGCATTTATTAAAATAGCCAGTAGGTGGAGCTGTCCGCTTGTGTTGCAGCAAAGTCAAGCAAGCTGAAATGAATCAGTTTAACCAGACCTGAGCTATCGAGCATATTTCAAAGGAACAAGATCTTCTTGTCTATAAATCAGTTCAAATTGGAATGCATAGAAAGAACTGTTTGCAGAAAAATGCAAGTGAAGTCTGTGTTGTGTGATTATTTTATTAGGTTTATAATGCTGTTAAGCAAATGTTTGTGTTCATTTAACTTAGTTTAATTATATATTCTGTGTTGTGTGATTATTTTATTAGGTTTATAATGCTGTTTAGCATTTAAAGTCTTCATTTCAAAGCTTTAAAAATAAATGTATTAGGTGTTACTTATAACAATTATCAGAGGGGCCTGGAACATATCTCCCTCACTTCCCATTGACTTACATTATAAACTGGGTTTCAATTTAAAACTGTTTCGATTTACAATCATTCCTTCTGGAACCTAACCCCGGCATAAACTGAGGGCTACCTGTATATATTTATATATGTGTGTGTGTTTATTTGTATGTATAAATGTGTACATATATGTTTATATATGTGCATGTGTATTTGCACACATTCATACATATTTAGACATATATACATGCACACATATATACACATTTGAGCCCTTCCATGTCAAACACTTTGACAAATACCATATCACTTTTAAAACAAAGGGATTTTTAATAATATAATAATATCAAATTGCTATTGTTCTTCACTTAGAAGAAAACATTATTTTTATTTTTAAATATATTTAATAGCAATAACATTCCTGCGCTCCACTTGTAATTTAGAACTTAATTTCTGATGACTTTAATTTTTAGTGTTATAATTAATTACAGCCTTAGAAAAATAGGAGGCTGAAAGTATCAAAGGTCTTGCCTTTCAGGAGCATTTTATGCCTATTCATGCATATGGTTGTTATTTTTTAGTAATTGTGTAAACCAAAGCGAGTTAAACCACTGATATACATTTATGTTTACTTCTTCAATTATTAAAAATATTAAATTCTGCATTTTAAAAATCCCTTAAGAGCAATGAGTTGGAATTCATTATTAGACACATGCATAATGTATGTGCATGTTGGATCATAGTTCACAACCCTTACAATTATTTTACATTACACAATAATATTCATACACAGCAATTATAGTCCTTAGGGCATTTTAGCACTGAAATCTAACAGAAAAAGTAAGGCCAGTAAAATGTTTAGTACTTAATGGCATTATAATGGTGTAAATTCATGACAATATAATCTTTTGTTTGTAATATGGATTTTAAGTATATGCACTTTTTTATTGTATAATTTGTATGTAGCTATCATAATTTATAAATTAAAAATACAAAATTCCACACACATATTTCTTTTAGTCTTTCAACTTGCACATGAAATAGTTTAACATACATTCTGAAAACAGACTAGTTTTTGTCTGTTAAAAAGCTAATGAATGCATTTTGGTGCACTCACATTATCAGATCAATATCCAGTTATAAAAAAAAAAAATATAACATCTTTAATCATATATATCAGTATCTTGTTGAAAAGATGAACATATTATTGCTTTTGCTTTAAGACAAAGCAATGTTATAAAGATGATATAGCAGTTTCCTCCTAGAATGATTTAATTTCACTCTTACATGCAGGGTATCACAGAGTTTCCCACTCAGGTGCTAACCACGGCTCAGAGCCTTCGCTAGCACTCTCCCACCTTGAGGGATATCTGAGTGCTCCCACCCACTCTTACCCCGGTGATCGGGCTTGTATAGTGACAGGCATCACCGGGGCTTCATGTTTTGCATTGATTTGTGACGTCACGCGCAATGACGTGATGAGTATATGGAGTATATGTATCTCAGGCATCTAAGCAGCTACAGACCCACTGTTGGAAAGGTAACCTAACTTTTCCAAAGGTATAAGACTTGGGGATCTGAAGAAAAAAAAAAAGTAAAAAAAAATATTTAAAAAAATTAAAAAACCCTCAAATCAGCTTAGTACCCAGGTGGGAAAGTGCTTAGCACTCAAAGGGTTAAAAGTCATTGTCAATGATTTATACCATTTGAGTGAGTTACAACTAGGGATGGGCGAATGTTTTACAACATTCAAAAAATGAAACTAATTTTAACACATTCGTTCGTTCGATTCGAATTTCAAATGTTTACATAACATTCTAACATTCGATTTTCGAATGTTTGGTTTAAAATTTTACGATTACATTCAAAAATATTAGTTTTGAAAAATTCTAATTTATAGTTGTATTAGTATTTCTAATGCTTTCTTTAAATGTAATATTCAAATTATGCAATATTCGAATTCGAAAAATTCGAATTTATATGTTTGTAATAGTATTTCTAATGCAATCTTTAAATATAATATTCGAATTATGTAATATTCTATATAGAAACATTCTAAATGATATATTTGTAGCTATTATGTATCAATTTACTAGATTCCCTACTGAATGCATTTTGGTGCACTCACATTATCAGATCAATATCCAGTTATAGGGATGGGCGAATGTTTTACAACATTCAAAAAATGAAACTAATTTTAACACATTCGTTCGTTCGATTCGAATTTCAAATGTTTACATAACATTCTAACATTCGATTTTCGAATGTTTGGTTTAAAATTTTACGATTACATTCAAAAATATTAGTTTTGAAAAATTCTAATTTATAGTTGTATTAGTATTTCTAATGCTTTCTTTAAATGTAATATTCAAATTATGCAATATTCGAATTCGAAAAATTCGAATTTATATGTTTGTAATAGTATTTCTAATGCAATCTTTAAATATAATATTCGAATTATGTAATATTCTATATAGAAACATTCTAAATGATATATTTGTAGCTATTATGTATCAATTTACTAGATTCCCTACCACATGAACTATTGAACTTCTGAATAGTATTTGTTAAATAAATAGAATGTTAAATTTAAAATTTGTGGACATTCAATCTAATTATAAACATTCGAATTCGAAAGTGACATTCGAAAACTGTAAATAGCATTCGTATATAGAATTTTTAAGAATATTCGTTCTTATCAACATTCGGATTTATAATTCGAATTTCGGTAATAACATTTGTTCTAACATTTGAATTCGGAAATTTACACATTCGCCCATCCCTAGTTACAACAGCTCAGAGGGTTATCATCGGTTATGGATGCAAGGCCAAATGTACCTAAAGAATGCATATGACATTATATAATAGCACAGAATCATAGAGGAAACTAAATTCCTTTAAAACCCACATTTTGGTCCATTTAAAAAGTAAGGGACATGATATTCAATGATCTTTAAGATATATCCTATGAATAAGTGCCTGTGAGCGGTACAAAATGCGTATGGATTGTTATTGTTCCTCTTGTATGTAATTTTATTGACATATAAAGATTATTTTTATGTATTATTTGCCACTCAAGTGCAGGCGTTTTGCATTTTTGAGGTCTTTGAGATATACCTTAACAAAGGGATTATCTGCACAGTGGATAGTAGTCAATATAAGTGGAGAGGGGTTTCTGTAGGAACTTTTATTTTCCTTTCTAAAGTACACAGTGTGAATAGAAATAGATTTGTAAAGAAATCTTATTTTACATTTACTTACTGCCCCCAATTTATGAAGCCGTCAATGTCATGCTGTGCCGCTCCAGCCGTTGCTAGGGGTGCGGCATCTTCTTCCTTGCTCGTTGCCTAGGGCTGTATTGGCTCTGGAGGCATGCGGTGCTGACGTCATCGCCGCACGCTCCCTGATGCCGGTCTCACGCTGTTGCGTCAATCCTACACTATTTAAATCTGCTCAGTACAATCTATCACTGCCCAAGTATAGGTGATACTTTGTGTGCTCCTGGGTGTGATAGATCATACTATAATTGCTGGATTACTAATTGCTGCTGAAACTCTGCCTGTCTGACTACTCTGACTCTTAACCCTTTAATTGCTGGATTGATTTTTGCTGCTGAACATTGCCTGTCTGACTACTCTGCCTCCTAACCCTTTAATTGTGTCAGGGTTTTTTCCCTGTTGTGTTTGCCATGTGCTGCTGGCAGCCATTGTACTCACCTCTCTTCCTGACTATGGTGCATTGTGGGGGACGCTGCTCATTTCCTGCACTTCCTTTTATTTCCAGACTGGTGTGCATCATCCATGTGAGACAGGATGCAGTCTCAGAATTGTGATGTCATCACTTATTATTTAAAGGGCCTCTGTTCAGTATGCTTTGCCTGCGTTGTCTCAGACCTGTTTGTGAGAGTTCCTGTGTATTACCTGGCTGCCTGACGTCCTTCCTGGTTCCTGATCCCTGACTCTGCTGTTTTCCTTGTTCCTGATTCCGGCTCGTCTGACTATTCGCTTTGGCTCCTGACTCAGCTCGTCTAACTACCAGCTCTGGTTTTGACTCCTGGCTTGTTATTTGTCTTGTGGACTATTTATAATTTTTAGCTATTAATAAAGGTGTGATTATTTTTGCACTTCTCATCTCAGTCTGATTCCTGGCATCCTGACAAATTGCTGGACTGCTTTACCGTTGCCAAATCCTGCCTGCCTGACCATTTTAGTGGTGTGCCCTTGGCCTGCTTTACTGTTGCTAAATCCTGCCTGCCTGCCTGCCTGCCTGACCACTCTAGTGGTATGCCCTTGGCCTGCTTTACTGTTGCTAAATCCTGCCTGCATGACCATTCTAGTGGTGTGCCCTTGGACTGCTTTACTGTTGCTGAATCCTCTCTGCCTGACCATTCGAGTGGTGTGCCCTTGGACTGCTTTACTGTTGCCGAATCCTGCCTGACTATTCTACTGGTTTGCCTTGGACCACTCTGTCGTTGTCATTGGGGACTGTCTTGTCTGTGGTGAGTGCCACCTACCTCATCTTATTTACTTTCTCTGCTCTGGGATATTCCCTATCTTTCCGGCTCAATGGCGGGATAACAAGACTACTGGCCGAGTTCGGTCTGATAGAGGAATATCCCATGAGCATTACGGTCAATAGGTAGAATTCCTGAAATGGTAAGACACTAGGGATGGGCAAATGTTTCTAAAAATTCAAAATTTAAAATGAATTTTGATACATTTGTTCGTTCAAATCGAATTTCGAATGTTTATACAACATTCGAAATTGTATAATGTTGTATAAACATTCGAAATTCGATTTGAACGAACAAATGTATCAAAATTCATTTTAAATTTTGAATTTTTAGAAACATTCGCCCATCCCTAGTGTCTTACCATTTCAGGAATTCTACCTATTGACTGTAATGCTCATGGGATATTCCTCTATCAGACCGAACTCGGCCAGTAGTCTTGTTATCCCGGCGTTGAGCCAGAAAGATAGAGAATATCCCAGAGCAGAGAAAGTAAATAAGATGAGGTAGGCGGCACTCACCGCAGACAAGACAGTCCCCAGTGACAACGGCAGCGTGGTCCAAGGCAAACCAGTAGAATAGTCAGGCAGGCAGGATTCGGCAACAGTAAAGCAGTCCAAGGGCACACCACTCGAATGTTCAGGCAGATAGGATTTGGCAACAGTAAAGCAGTCCAAGGGCACACGATTAGAATGGTCAGGCAGGCAGGATTTAGCAACAGTAATCAATCCAGCAATTTTATTTTTGAATCAATCCAGCAATTTTATTTTTGAATTTTTGTTTTCGAATTTTTCAATAAAATTCAAAAATATTTTTTTAAATTACAGAATGTTTATCCATGTATTCATTCAATTTCTAAATGTAATATTCGAATTCAAATGTGACCTATTCAAAATATTATTTCTAGTCTAATACTGTGTTTTTTAGATTTAATATTCGATTTTGAATGTGACATTCGAATTTGAATGTCACATTCGTTTTCAAAATAGTATTTCTAGTTTACAACTGTGTTCATTAAATGTATTATTCGAATTTGAATTCTACAATTGAATTTGAATGTCACATTCTAATTAGAAATAGTATTTCTAGTCTAATACTGTGTTTTATAAATTTAATATTCGAATTTGAATGTAACATTCGGATTCGAATGTGACATTCAAATTTGAAATAGTATTTCTAGTCTAATACTGTGTTTAATAAATGTAATATTCAAATTCAAATGTGACATTTGAATTTGAATGTCACATTCAAATTTGAAATAGTATTTCTAGTCTAATACTGTGTTTTTTAAATGTCACATTCGAATTCAAAATAGTATTTCTATTCTAATACTGTGTTTTTAAATGTAATATTCAAATTCAAATGTGACATTCAAATATAAATGACACATTCGAATTCAAAATAGTATTTCTAGTTACAACTGTGTTTATTAAATGTAATATTCGAATTTGAATGCTATATTCAAATTCAAATGTGACATTCAAATTCTAAATAGTATTTCTAGATTAATACTGTATTTTTTAAATGTAATATTTAAATTTGAATGTGACATCCGAATTGAATGTCACATTCGAATTTGAAATAGTATTTCTAGTTTACAACTGTGTTCAATAAATTTAATATTCAACTTTGTATGCTACATTCAAATTTGAATGTCACATTAGAATTTGAAATAGTATTTCTAGTCTAATACTGTGTTTTATAAATGTAATATTTGTAATGTGGCATTCGAATTTGAATGTTACATTAAAATTTGAATGTCACAATCAAATTTGAAATAGTATTTCTAGTCTAATACTGTGTTTTTTAAATGTAATATTCGAATTTGAATGTCACATTCAAATTTGAAATAGTATTTCTAGTTTACAACTGTGTTTATTAAATGTAATATTCAAATTTGAATGCTACATTCAAATTTGAATGTCACATTCAAATTCGAAATAGTATTTCTACTCTAATACTCGGATAGATTAAGAGTTTTGCGTTATGAAGTTATTGTCACCACTCACTTACTTACAGCGCTGGTATTACAGGTTTACAAAAACCCGGCGTTAGCAGGCAAGAAGTGAGCGTAGAGCAAAATTGAGCTCCATACCACACTCCAATACCAGCGCTGCTGAAAGCTGCGGTAAGCTGTTTTTACGTGCTCATGCACGATTTCCCCATAGACATCAGTAGGGAGAGCGGGCTGAAAAAAAGCTTAACACCTGCAAAAAAGCAGAGTAAAGCTCTGTAATGCAGCCCCATTAATTACTATTGGGAAACAAAATGTATGTTTACACCTAACACCCTAACATGAACCCCGAGTCTAAACACCCCTAATCTTACACTTATTAACCCCTAATCTGCCACCCCCGACATTGCCGACACCTACATTATACTTATTAACCCCTAATCTGTCACCCCCGACATTGCTGACACCTACATTATACTTATAAACCCCTAATCTGCTGCCCCCAACATCGCTGACACCTACATAATGTTATTAACCCCTAATCTCCTGCCCCCGATGTCGCAGCAACCTACCTACAATTATTAACCCCTAATCTGCAGCCCCCAATGTCTCCGCCACTATACTAAATGTATTAACCCCTAAACCTAACCCTAATACCCACTAACTTTAATGTAATTAAAATAAATCTAAATAAAACTTACTATTAATAACTAAATAATTCCTATTTAAAACTAAATACTTACCTGTAAAATAAACCCTAAGCTAGCTACAATATAACTAATAGTTACATTGTAGCTAGCTTAGGTTTTATTTTTATTTCACAGGCAAGTTTGTATTTATTTTAACTAGGTAGAATAGTTACTAAATAGTTATTAACTATTTACTAACTACCTAGATAAAATAAATACAAACTTACCTATAAATAAAACCTAACCTGTCTTACACTAACACCTAACCCTACACTACAATTAAATCAATTACCTAAATTAAATACAATTACCTAAATTACAAAAAAACCCCACTAAATTACACAAAATAAAAAATAAATTATCAGCTATTTAAACTAATTAACCTAATCTAATAGCCCTATCAAAATAAAAAAGCCCCCCCAAAATAAAAAAAACCCTAATAGCCCTTAAAAGGGCCTTTTGCGGGGCATTTCCCCAAAGAAATCAGCTCTTTTACCTGTAAAAAAAATACAAACAACCCCCCAACAGTAAAACCCACCACCCACACAGCCAACCCCCCAAATAAAATCCTAACTAAAAAAATCTAAGCTCCCAATTCTATCAGCCAATCGGAATTAAAGGTGAAAAAATCATATTGGTTGATGCGATCAGCCAATAGGATTGAGCTTCAATCCTATTGGCTGATCCAATCAGCCAATAGGATTGAGCTCACATTCTAATGGCTGTTCCAATCTGCCCCTAAACCTGCAAGATTCGTAATACCAGCAGTAATGAAAAAGAGCCTTAACGCTGCTTTTTCACTTATACCGCAAAACTCGTAATCTAGCCGACTGTGGTATACCTTTAACTCTAACTCCTCCTATGTGATCTCCTTCCTATTTAAGGACTACCTGTTGCATTCATTTACTGCCTGATTATTGAAGTCATACCTACTCTGATGTAGCTACTCCTATTTCAGGTCTCCTATCACTTGTATTCTGTGCTAAGTATCGTTCCAATATTTACTTTTGTTACCTTTTTGAATCTCATATGTTTTGTGCAACTTTGTCATTACCGAGTCTGGATCACTGAACGGCCGGATCTACTTTTTTACCGCTACCCGGAAGTAAGCCGCATTCACACACGCTGCCTGTCCCAGACACGGATCTCCCAATGCGGTAACGGAACATTCACGGTCCTTAAGGTGGTAACGTACACGAACCAAACTAAAGCCTTTAAGCTTCTTACCTGCATATTGTTGTCACCATTCTGAATTATTGGGCAAATCCTATTATCTGCAATATCCATTACAAACAAACAATGTGTGTCTGCGGAGTGTCTGAACCTGTAAATATTTTAGGATGTGTGTGATTGCGTGAAGTAAAGGAGTTCTATTTTTGTTACTATCATTACTGATTCAGTCCATGTCAGTATATCTACTCCTTCCGTGGCTTCCTTTCGATATATATTGAACTTATGATATGTATCTCATTATTATATCCTTATCTTTATTAACACATAAGTTTGTAGTTAATACTAAAATTCATCATATATTAAATGTCTCATATTGTTTAATCAGGCTACATAGAAGTTGTTTTCTGATTAATACAAAAAAGAGCAACAAGCTCTAATTTTAGGGCTAACCTCCAGAACTATTGCCATAAATACTTGTTTCCTGATTTACAAAGCTCACAATACCACATAATAATCAGGCCCAAAAGACAATCAAAATCTTTTTTGATTGGAATATTTACTATTATGGATCCTAATGAAATAAAGAAGGAGTTTAATAATGTCTATCTCAAACTTGATTATTTGGCAAGAGCAGTAACTGAAGTGCAAACTGAAAATGCTGCACTTAAAACTATAGTTAAAGATTATGTTTCACAAAAACCTCATGATCCACCTGAACCTCATATTAATTATCCACAACCTTTCTCAGGAAAACGTTCTGAGTTCAGGGAATTTAAGAATGCCTGTAACTTATTATTCTCCCTTAGACCTAAGACTTATCACACTGAGCGCATTAAAGTATGTACCACAATATCTTTTTTACAAGGTGAACCTAGGACTTGGGCTAATAGGTTTTTTGAAAACAATAACCCTATCCTAGATTCATTACAGGATTTTTTTTCTGCTTTGACTAGTCTATATCAAGACTCAAATACTCAAATAAATGCTGAAACAAGATTAAGGTCTTTAAAACAGGGTAAGAGAAATGTGGAGGATTATACCACTGAGTTTCAGATGTGGGCAGAGGACTCTCAGTGGAATGAAATCAGTTTAAAGAATCAATATCGTCTGGGGTTGTCTGAATCACTCAAAGATGAACTTTCACGTCTGGAGATCCCTGATACTCTTGAGGGGCTTATCAAATTAAGCACCTCTTTGGATCGACGTTTGAGAGAAAGGAGAGCAGAGAGGGCCTCTTATGATACCCCATCCAGGAAACCTTACCAACTCACCACAAGCCAAGACAGAGCTCATGGCAGTGCTACCCCCATGGAGATTGGAGTTCTTAGAGGACCTCTGCCACCAGAGGAAAAAATTAGAAGGAGGTTGGAAAACCTCTGTTTATACTGTGCTATCAAGGAACATTCAGTATCCACTTGTCCTATGTTAAAAAAACAAAAGAATGGTAAGACAATAACCAGTGACTTTATTTACAGCATTACAAATGATACTCATATGACTTTGTCCATTTCTTTACAGTGGGACCAGAAAAATATCCAAACCAAGGCATTAATTGATTCAGGAGCATCTGGCAATTACATTGATTCCACCTATGTATATAAAAATAAAATACCAGTTATATGCAAACAAAACCCTGTCTCCATTAAGTTAATAGATGGTTCATTCATAGAACAAGGACCTATCACACATCATACTGTTCCCCTGCTTGTAACATCATTCCAAGGACACACTGAATATTTATCCTTTGATCTCATATCCATACATCAGCATACTCTCATCTTAGGGTATCCTTGGTTGAAGAAACACAACCCAAACATAAATTGGGTTTCAAGTAAGGTAACATTAGATTCTGCCTTTTGTTCAAAGACTTGTTACCCACATCAAACCATAGCATCACTTGATAATGGTTTACCCTCGTGTTATCAGGATTTGGCAGAAGTATTCAATTTAAAAGAGGCAGAAAACCTTCCACCCCATAGGGATTTTGACTGCCCTATCGATATAATACCTGGTTCTAAAATCCCTCATGGTAAGATCTATCCTCTCTCTCAAGAGGAACTTCAATATATTAGAAATTACCTAGACGAAAATTTACGTAAGGGATTTATTTCACACTCCACATCCCCTGCAGCTGCGGGAATGTTTCTAGTAAGAAACAAGGATGGTACCATAAGACCTATTATTGATTATAGGGCATTGAATAACATCACAATAAAACACAGATACCCTTTACCTTTAATACCAGAACTTTTGGAGCGTCTAACTGGTGCCACCATTTACAGCAAACTAGATTTAAAGGGGGCTTATAATTTGATTAGAATCAAAGAGGGTCAGGAATGGAAGACGGCATTCCGGACTAGATATGGCCTTTTTCAGTATAATGTAATGCCTTTCGGTCTGAGTAATGCCCCAGCAACTTTTCAGTTTTTTATAAACGAGATATTCCAAGACCTGATTGACGTTTGTGTCATAATATACCTTGATGACATCCTAATTTATTCTAGAACACCACAGGAACATGAAAAACATGTACGCTGGGTATTAACTCGTTTAAAAGAACACAAATTATATGCTAAATTGGAAAAATGTTCTTTTCATGTTACAGAAATAAAATTCTTGGGTTACATCATCAGTCCCAACAAAATACAAATGGATCCAGAGAAGGTATCAGCAATTTTGAATTGGCCTACTCCCACTTCAACAAAATCTGTACAACGATTCATTGGTTTTGCGAACTTTTATAGAAAGTTTATTAAAAAAATTTCTTCAATCGTTAAACCATTAACAGCACTTACTAGTGAAAAACAAAGATTTAAATGGACAGAATCCGCAAGTCAAGCTTTCAACAAGTTGAAAGAATATTTTACCACAGCACCCATCTTAGCTATGCCAGACTTTGATTTAGAATTTATTCTTGAAGTAGATGCATCTGACTCAGGTATCGGTGCAGTATTATCACAACAGGATAAAAACATGACTGAGATTCATCCTATTGCTTTTTATTCGAAGATGTTGACTAGCACTGAGAAAAACTATAGCATAGGAGATAAAGAACTTCTAGCTATAAAACGTGCCCTAGAACACTGGAGACATTTATTAGAAGGTTCCAAACTGCCTTTTAAGATTTTTACCGACCATAAAAATCTTGAATTCCTAAAGACAAGTAAGACTTTGTCTGCACGACAAGCAAGATGGTCGATATTTTTTGATCGTTTTAATTTTCTTCTAACATACAGACCGGGACACTTGAATACCAAAGCCGATGCTCTCTCTAGACAACATGATCAAGACACTCAAGATCAAATCAACCAAATCATTCCAAAAGAAAAGATTATAGGTTTACTTACACCTTTGGAAGAAGATATATTAAAAGAATTAAAGCATGAACCACCACATGGAATAGACTGTCAGAAAGATTCCAATACTGGTCTTTTTTACCATAAATCTAAACTTTACATCCCCCCAACAAATGAGATCTTCCATCCTTAAACAAACCCATGATGGGACTCTTGCGGGTCATCCAGGTATTTCTAAAACTATTGACCTAACTAGGAGAAATTATTGGTGGCCACTCATGGATGCTTATATAACAAATTATGTAAAACATTGTGATACCAGAAATAAGTTAGTTCACAAAAAACCATCAGGTCTTTTGTCTCCTCTGCCTATTCCTGACAAACCCTGGAGTACCATATCAATGGACTTTATTGTTGAATTACCTGAATCCCATCAATACAATACTATCTTAGTTGTCATTGACCATTTAACAAGACTGGCTCATTACATTCCATTAAAAGGTCTTCCTACAGCTTTCACAACAGCACATGTTTTCTTAGACAATATAGTTCGCTTGCATGGATTGCCTAAAGTTATTATAACTGACCGTGGTACTCAATTTACCTCTAATTTTTGGAAATCTTTATGCAAGCTAATCCAGATTGATTCACGATACTCGACTGCATTTCACCCCCAGACAAATGGTCTCACGGAACGACTTAACCAAACCCTTGAGCAATATCTTCGCTGCTACATATCTCATCTTCAGGATGATTGGTCATCTTATCTACCTTTGGCAGAGTTCTGTTATAATAATACCACTTCTTCATCAACTAAATTATCCCCATTCTTTGTTACTTACGGATATCATCCTACCACCATCTCTTTGAGTTCTCAACAAGTGAACTCACCATCTGCATTGGATTTTGCGACTAACTTACATGAAAGGCTGGACATCCTGAAAAAACATCTTTCAGAAGCCAAAGAATATCAGAAAAGGTTGTATGATACCCATCATACGGCAGGTCCTACCTATCAGATTGGAGATTTAGTTCTGCTATCAACAAAGAATCTTAAACTTTCTGTTCCTAGCAAAAAGCTAGCTAATCAATATTTGGGTCCTTTTAAGGTGTCTAAAATAATCAACCCGAATGCTTTGAGATTGGAGCTTCCTCAGGATTTTAAAATTCACCACTCTTTCCACGTCTCTTTGCTGAAGCCATATCTTCCTTCACCTCAGTCCCTCTCCTTGTCTAGACCACCTCCGATAGTCATTGATGATCGAGAGGAGTATGAGGTTGAAGCTGTGTTGGATTCTAGGATCCATAGACGGAGATTGGAGTACCTTGTGAAATGGAAGGGTTATGGTTTGGAGGATAACTCTTGGCAACTTCATTCTGATCTTCGCACTCCCCGTCTTCTGCGGAACTTTCATCGCCGCTATCCTGAGAAACCTAGTTTGGAATCCCCTGGGGTGCTTCCTTGAAGGGGGGGAGATGTGGTATACCTTTAACTCTAACTCCTCCTATGTGATCTCCTTCCTATTTAAGGACTACCTGTTGCATTCATTTACTGCCTGATTATTGAAGTCATACCTACTCTGATGTAGCTATTCCTATTTCAGGTCTCCTATCACTCGTATTCTGTGCTAAGTATCATTCCAATATTTACTTTTCTTACCTTTTTGAATCTCATATGTTTTGTGCAACTTTGTCATTACCGAGTCTGGATCACTGAACGGCCGGATCTACTTTTTTACCGCTACCCGGAAGTAAGCCGCATTCACACACGCTGCCTGTCCCAGACACGGATCTCCCAATGCGGTAACGGAACATTCACGGTCCTTAAGGGGGTAACGTACACGAACCAAGCTAAAGCCTTTAAGCTTCTTTCCTGCATATTGTTGTCACCATTCTGAATTATTGGGCAAATCCTATTATCTGCAATATCCATTACAAACAAACAATGTGTGTCTGCGGAGTGTCTGAACCTGTAAATATTTTAGGATGTGTGTGATTGCGTGAAGTAAAGGAGTTCTATTTTTGTTACTATCATTACTGATTCAGTCCATGTCAGTATATCTACTCCTTCCGTGGCTTCCTTTCGATATATATTGAACTTATGATATGTATCTCATTATTATATCCTTATCTTTATTAACACATAAGTTTGTAGTTAATACTAAAATTCATCATATATTAAATGTCTCATATTGTTTAATCAGGCTACATAGAAGTTGTTTTCTGATTAATACAAAAAAGAGCAACAAGCTCTAATTTTAGGGCTAACCTCCATAACTATTGCCATAAATACTTGTTTCCTGATTTACAAAGCTCACAATACCACACCGACTGTGTTTTATAAATATAATATTCAAATTTGAATGTGACATTCAAATTCAAATTTGACAATCACATTTAAAATAGTATTTCTAGTCTAATACTGTGTTTTATAAATGTAATATTCAAATTTGAATGTGACATTTGAATTTGAATGTGACATTCGAATTCAAAATAGTATTTCTAGTCTAATACTGTGTTTTATAAATGTAATATTCAAATTTGAATGTGACATTCGAATTCGAATGTGACATTCAAATTTGAATGTCAAATTTGAATTCGAAAGTTACATTCGAATGTCAAATTCGAATTCGATAATAGAATTTTTAAGAATATTCGTTCTTCTCAACATTCTATTATGTAAATCAAATTTCTTCAATAACATTTGTTCTAACATTCTAATTCGAATATAAACACATTTGCACATCCCTAAGAGACACACCAAAACTAAAGGGTCCAGGGAATCATAATCTAACACAAACCTATGTTAAAAAATTGCCAGTATTGTCTGTACCAAGTTGAATATGAAATATAACTAATGGAGGCAAAATCTGAAGGCAAAAATTATGCAAACAATTAGACAGGTGGCAAATTACGTTACTCTATGTTTCTTGCATTCTGTAGTTGTAAATTCCTAAAAGTTTTTATTAATTAATTTTTTTACTTATTTCTGTGTGCATTTCAGGGGGTAGGTTAAACAAGCAGCAGATGCTGCTTTCTACACCTGCAGTTTCAGGCTTGTCTGAAACAGAAGTTAAGGGCAGCTTAACTTCTCCGCCACCTTTTAGGTGGCAGACTGAAATCATCCTTATCCAATATGATCAGGGTGATTGACACTAACTTCTAGTGACCGATTGGCCATGAATGTGCAGGGGGTGGCATTGTACAAGCATTTAAGAAGAAATGCTTGTGCAATGTTAAATGCCAATGGCGTATGCCACAGCAAATCATGTCTGCCCGGTACGATAAATCTACCCCCAGGTGTTTACTTTTTTTTTAATTCATTTGATTATTGAGTACTAAAATGTATTATTGGTTCTTAATGTATGATATACTTTACAAATAAAAGAAAATGTAATCTAGTCTTCATTAACAGGAAAATTCAATTCACACATGACTTTTGTAAGGTTTATTGCTAGGTTCCGTTCTACATCTTTTTCACCAGGAAAAAAAGTAGCTTTATACTCCTGACTTGAATTATTTTGCCTCTAGCTGGCATTTAATTTCTAAGACACTGAAGGCCAGAATTAAATTGATATTTAAAGAATCTGCCTTGTGCATCAATTTACTAACCAGAGTTAGAGGTTTATTTACTTAATGGATTACAGTTTGTTACCTATTAGTATTACTGTGTTTAATAAATGTAGGATAGCTCAGGTCTGGTTAATTTCAGCTTGCTTGGCTTTGCTGCAACACAAGCGGACAGCTCCACCTACTGGCTATTTTAATAAATGCACTGCTTCTCAATGCTTTTCAATAGCAGTCACATGACTGGAAAAAAAGGTTGTTATTCTGAAACGGTGTAAATTGAACCGTTGTAAAACGAGGGCCACCTGTACTGTGTTTTTTTAAATTTAATATTCTAGTTCGAATGTGATATTCAAATTTGAATGTCACATTTGAATTTGAAATAGTATTTCTAGTTTACAACTGTGTTTATTAAATGTAATATTCAAATTTGAATGCTGCAATCGAATTTGAATGTCACATTCTAATTCAAAATATTATTTCTAGTCTAATTCTGTGTTTTTTAAATGTAATATTCGAATTTGAATGTGACATTCGAATTTGAATGTCACATTTGTATTCAAAATAGTATTTCTAGTTTAGAAATGTGTTTATTAAATATAATATTCGAATATGAATGCTACAATCAAATTTGAATATCACATTCAAATTCAAAGTAGTATTTCTAGTCTAATACTGTGTTTTATAAATGTGATATTCCAATTTGAATGTGACATTTGAATTTGAATGTGACATTAAAATTTGAAATAGTATTTCTAGTCTAATACTGTGTTTTATAAATGTAATATTCGAATTTAAATGTGACATTCAAATTTAAATGTAAGATTCAAATTCGAAATACTATTTCTAGTCTACAACTGTGTTTAATAAATGTCATGTTCGAATTTGAATGCTACATTTGAATTTGACTGTCACAATCAAATTCAAAATAGTATTTTTAGTCTAATACTATGTTTTTTAAATGTGATATTCAAATTCGAATGTGACATTCAAATTTGAATGTGACATTCAAATTCGAATGTCACATTTGAATTTGAAATAGTATTTCTAGTTTACAACTGTGTTTATTAAATGTAATATTCAAATTTGAATGCTGCAATCGAATTTGAATGTCACATTCTAATTCAAAATATTATTTCTAGTCAAATTCTGTGTTTTTTAAATGTAATATTCGATTTTGAATGTGACATTCAAATGTGAATGTCACATTTGTATTCAAAATAGTATTTCTAGTTTAGAAATGTGTTTATTAAATATAATATTTGAATATGAATGCTACAATCGAATTTGAATATCACATTCAAATTCAAAGTAGTATTTCTAGTCTAATACTGTGTTTTATAAATGTGATATTCCAATTTGAATGTGACATTTGAATTTGAATGTGACATTAAAATTTGAAATAGTATTTCTAGTCTAATACTGTGTTTTATAAATGTTATATTCAATTTTAAATGCTACATTCGATTTCAAATGTCACATTTGAATTCTCAATAGTATTTCTAGTCTAATACTGTGTTTTTTAAATGTAATATTCCAATTTAAATGTGACATTCAAATTTAAATGTGACATTCAAATTCAAAATAGTATTTCTAGTTTACAACTGTGTTTATTAAATGTAATATTCAAATTTGAATGCGATATTCAAATTCAAATGTCACATTCAAATGTGAAATAGTATTTCTAGACAAATACTGACCTAGATTTGGAGTTTGGCGTTAGCCGTGAAAACCAGCGTTAGAGGCTCCTAACGCTGGTTTTAGGCTACCGCCGGTATTTGGAGTCACTCAAAATAGGGTCTAACGCTCACTTTTCAGCCGCGACTTTTCCATACCGCAGATCCCCTTACGTCAATTGCGTATCCTATCTTTTCAATGGGATTTTTCTAACTCCGGTATTTAGAGTCATTTCTGAAGTGAGAGTTAGACATCTAACGACAAAACTCCAGCCGCAGGAAAAAAGTCAGTAGTTAAGAGCTTTCTGGGCTAACGCCGGTTTATAAAGCTCTTAACTACTGTACTCTAAAGTACACTAACACCCATAAACTACCTATGTACCCCTAAACCGAGGTCCCCCCACATCGCCGACACTCGAATACATTTTTTTTACCCCTAATCTGCTGACCGCCACCTATGTTATCCTTATGTACCCCTAATCTGCTCCCCCTAACACCGCCGACCCCTGTATTATATTTATTAACCCCTAATCTGCCCCCCTCAACGTCGCCTTCATCTGCCTACACTTATTAACCCCTAATCTGCCGACCGCAAAGCGCCGCCACCTACGTTATCCTTATGTACCCCTAATCTGCTGCCCCTAACACCGCCGACCCCTATATTATATTTATTAACCCCTAATCTGCCCCCCACAACGTCGCCTCCACCTGCCTACACTTATTAACCCCTAATCTGCTGAGCGGACCTGAGCGCTACTATAATAAAGTTATTAACCCCTAATCCGCATCACTAACCCTATAATAAATAGTATTAACCCCTAATCTGCCCTCCCTAACATCGCCGACACCTAACTTCAATTATTAACCCCTAATCTGCCGACTGGAGCTCACCGCTACTCTAATAAATGTATTAACCCCTAAAGCTAAGTCTAACCCTAACACTAACACCCCCCTAAGTTAAATATAATTTACATCTAACGAAATTAATTAATTCTTATTAAATAAATTATTCCTATTTAAAGATAAATACTTACCTGTAAAATAAATCCTAATATAGCTACAATATAAATTATAATTATATTATAGCTATTTTAGGATTAATATTTATTTTACAGGTAACTTTGTATTTATTTTAACCAGGTACAATAGCTATTAAATAGTTAAGAACTATTTAATAGCGGTGAGCTCCGGTCGGCAGATTAGGGGTTAATAAGTGTAGGCAGGTGGAGGCGACGTTGTGGGGGGCAGATTAGGGGTTAATAAATATAATACAGGGGTCGGCGGTGTTAGGGGCAGCAGATTAGGGGTACATAAGGATAACGTAGGTGGCGGCGCTTTGCGGTCGGCAGATTAGGGGTTAATTATTGTAGGTAGCTGGCTGCGACGTTGTGGGGGGCATATTAGGGGTTAATAAATATAATATAGGGGTCGGCGGTGTTAGAGGCAGCAGATTAGGGGTACATAGGGATAATGTAAGTAGCGGCGGTTTACGGAGCAGCAGATTAGGGGTTAAAAATAAAATGCAGGTGTCAGCGATAGCGGGGGCGGCAGATTAGGGGTTAATAAGTGTAAGGTTAGGGGTGTTTAGACTCGGGTACATGTTAGGGTGTTAGGTGCAGACGTAGGAAGTGTTTCCCCATAGCAAACAATGGGGCTGCGTTAAGAGCTGAACGCAGCTTTTTTGCAGGTGTTAGGTTTTTTTTCAGCTCAAACAGCCCCATTGTTTCCTATGGGGGAATCGTGCACGAGCACGTTTTTTAGGCTGGCCGCTTGCGTAAGCAACTCTGGTATTGAGAGTTGAAGCTGCGTTAAAAATGCTCTACACTCCTTTTTTGGAGCCTAACGCAGCCTTTATGTGGACTCTCAATACCAGAGTTGTTTTTATGGTGCGGCCAGAAAAAAGCCGGCGTTAGTTTTTCGGGTCATTACCGACAAAACTCCAAATCTAGCCGACTGTGTTTATTAAATGTAATATTCAAATGTGAATGCTACATTCGAATTCAAATGTCACATTCAAATTTGAAATAGAATTTCTAGTCTAATACTGTGTTTTATAGATGTAAAATTCAAATTTGAATGTGACATTCGAATTCAAATTTGACATTCAAATTTAAAATAGTATTTCTAGTCTAATACTGTGTTTTATAATTGTAATATTCGAATTTGAATATGACATTCAAATTTGAAATAGTATTTCTAGTCTAATACTGTGTTTTATAAATGTGACATTCAAATTCGAATGTCAAATTCAAACTCGAAAGTGACATTCAAATGTCAAAATCGAATTCGATAATAGAATTTTTAAGAATATTCGTTCTTATCAACATTCTATTATGTAAATCAAATTTCTTCAATAACATTTGTACTAACATTCTAATTTGAATATACACACATTTGCCCATCCCTAAAAGACACACCAAAGCTAAAGGGTCCAGGGAAGCCTAATCTAACACAAATCTATGTTAAAAAATTGCCAGTATTGTCTGTGTCAAGTCGAATGTGAAATGTAACTAATGGAGGAAAAATCTGAAGGCACAAATTATGTAAACCATTAGACAGGTGGCATATTATGTTACTTTATGTTTCTTGCATTCTGTAGTTGTAAATTCCAAAAAGTTTTTGTTTATTAATTCATTTTTTTTACTTATTTCTGTGTGCATTTCAGGGGGTAGGTTTAACAAGCAGCGGATGCTGCTTTCTACGCCTGAAGTTTCAGGCTCATCGAAAATCACATTTGAATTCTCAATAGTATTTCTAGTCTAATACTGTGTTTTTTAAATGTAATTTTCCAATTTAAATGTGACATTCGAATTTAAATGTGACATTCAAATTCAAAATAGTATTTCTAGTTTACAACTGTGTTTTTAAATGTAATATTTATTCGAATTCGAATGTGACATCTGAATTTTAAATAAAATTTCTAGTTTACAACTGTGTTTATTAAATGTAATATTCAAATTTGAATGCTACATTCAAATTCAAATGTCACATTCAAATTTGAAATAGTATTTCTAGTCTAATACTGTGTTTTATAAATGTAATATTCGAATTTGAATGTGACATTCAATTAATTAATTTATTAATTCATTTTTTTACTTATTTCTGTGTGCATTTCAGGGGGTAGGTTTAACAAGCAGCTCATTGAATGTCACATTAGTTAATGCTCCTTAACTTCTCCGCCACATTTTAGGTGGTGATTGACACCCCCTTCTAGTGACCGATTGGCCATGATTGTGCAGGGGGTGGCATTGCACAAGCATTTCAGAAGAAAATGTAATCTAGTCTTCATTAACAGGAAAATTCAATTCACATATGTCTTTTGTCGCATCAAGTAAGGTTTATTGCTAGGTTCCGTTCTACATCTTTTTCACCAGGAAAAAAGTTGCTTTATACTCCTGACTTGAATTATTTTGCCTCTAGCTGGCATTTAATTTCTAAGACACTGAAGGCCAGAATTAAATTGATATCTAAAGAATCTGTTTTGTGCATCAATTTCCTAACCAGAGTTAGAGGTTTATTTACTAATTGGATTACAGTTTGCTACCTATTAATTTTGATTTCTGTGTGAAATAAAAAAAGTAATTTGACAAGCTGATAAGTGAGATGGTTGTATTTACTGCATGATGTTCCAAAGAAGCTCTTATCCCTTCAAGACAGCATACTATACCTGCATAATATCTTGCTCTCATATGAAATAAGTCATTATTATCTATTACTAATATCTAAAAGGTTTTTAGGCTTGCGTTATTCTTTAAAAAAATTTGCAAGTAATACAAAGCCTCTGATGAAATTCTCTAAAGGCATTGTTTACCTTGACAATAGTGTGTCTCGCAAAGGGGTATTCCTTACACTTCAATATGTGAAGGAGATGCGCACACACACATGCACAAAACAATTGTAATTTAAAAATAGTATGAGACAGGGTCGTGTCCAAGCCGCAGCCATGGTCGGACGCTAATTTCAGTGGCTCCTGTGGTAACCTAAATAATCCACTGATTATCTTCTTTCTACTATGCCATCGTGCAAAAGACTTCTAAATATTAACTGAGTGAAATGATACTAATAACGCTGTAATCTTAACACTAGAAGGCATATACCGACAGAGATTGAATACAACGGCCTAATTCATCATACTAACACCCCCTCCCCAATTTTTAATCTAGCCGGGTAACAGCTGTGTTGCAATAGATCCATGATGGAGGAGTTTTATGCACACGTAGCTATCCTACTGGAGGAACTAGGATGTAAAGCCAAGAGAAGGTTTAATGATCTCTTGACCACTATTAAAGATAAACATGTACAAGATGGTGCCAGTCAACCGACAAGCCATGAAAATAAAACTACGGAGCTGATAGCAGACCTGCTCTTCACACAGCACCCTTTAATATCACAGACATCGGTAAACATTACACCATAGCTAACAAGGCAGACAATGGAACAATACCACCGTACGTAGACAGTTCACCATACTTCACTGAAGATACGCTGCCTACAAAAAGGTCTAGTACGATTGCTTTTTGGAAGCACTTTCAGCATCCTATCCCTCCCATACATGACCTCCGAGATGAACTGAAGCTTGATCACCCATCTCTGAACATGTCCCAGGGTGATGTGGCCAACTCCTAGGGGCGAATACAGGCAGCCCCGGATGGAGCGAAGTTGTAAGGAGGGGCTTTTGACCCCATGGCAGGCCTGAAGCAGGGATAGGTGGTTGTGACTTTGGGGGGTGGAGCCTTGGCAAGGTTAGCGTGGTGAGGCAGGAAGTCAGGTGCATCTTACTTCCGGACCGGTTAGGAGCAGGAGCAGCTGGAGCAGCTCAGCGCGGTGCCGGTATGGAGAACCTGATGGAGCTTTTGGCGGCGGCGGCAGCTCTTTCAAAAGAGCGTGGTCCGGGTTGGTTGCTGGACCAACTAAAGGAGGCTGGTGCCCTTCCAGTAGCAGACACTGGTGTTGGGCAGAAGGAGAGGCCGGTGAGGAAATCCAAGGCCCCGGTTCGGCTGAGCCCTGAGGTAATGGCTCGCAGGTCTCGTGGGGCCCAGGGTGGGGGCCCTCGAAGGGCAGCTGGCCGGCCAAGGAAGGCAATTGCTAAGTCGGGTATGGCTGTTGTTGGTGGCAAGTTGGTTGAGGACAGTGTGGCATGGACAGGACCTGTGACGTCATCGCTTATGGCGGATGGCGGGCAGCCTGGAGGGTCTGGCGCTCATACTTTGGTGGCATCGGCCATTCAGGGTCAGGGTAAGGCTCTTGGTCACAGGGTTAGTCCTCATGAGGGTTAGTTAATTTGGCCCTGGGAGTGGAGTGTGGCGGTAGCCATTTTGAGAGAGGCCTGTGGTGTTTTGTGCACACATTTTTCTTGAGGTGGGGGGTTTAGCTTTTATGTTAGGTTGATTAGGGGCATATTTTATTTGTTTTTGTTGTTTTGTTTCTTATTTTAAATATGTTTAATGTATTTTGTTTTGTTTTGGGCTATATTTTGTCACTGCTTTTCTTTATTTCCTTAATCCCTCTATTAATGTTTTAATCTTCCTTTGCTTTTTTGCCTCTTTTCCTGTTTTGTTTCTCTCCATTTTATTATTTATTAAAGTAAGCGTTATGGTTTTTCTTTTGTTTTTTGTGTTAGCTGTAATTTTTTTCTTTGTCCAGCAGGTGTCGCTCTTGTATTTGAATGCTTGTTTTTTGATTCATTTGTAACTTTTTTCCCCTTTTCTTTTAGGTTGCTGTTTTTCCTTGGTTTGCTTCTCATTCCTTTTATTTTATTGTTCTATGTTTGTCGTTGTTTCATGTTGCTTTATTGTTTATTTATGTTGTTTACCCCCCCCTCCCCTCTTTCTTTCTCCTTGTCTCATTTTTTTATCTTTTAGGTTTATTTCATATCATTTTGTTTCCTTTTCAGACTGTTTTGCAGCGTCTTAGGCATATTCCCTGGCCTCTTTTACTTGACCTAAGTCATATTTAAAAATTTTTTTTTTTTAATAAAATAAAATAAATGAGTCAGTTTATTGTGTCAACCCCCACCCCCCTTTTTTCGTCCTCATTCTCTATCCCCCCCCCACCCCCTCCCCTTGCCCCCCCCCCCTTCCTCTGCCCCCCCCTTTTTTCCTTGTTGTGGTGGGTGGGTGTGGGGGGGGGTTGTTTTGTTGGTCTTTGTGCTAATATTTTCTTTTCTTAGTAGTGGAGCCTGTGATTGCTAATAGTGGTCCGTTGGTGGCTGAAAATGGACTAACCCGTCGCGACAGTGTCAGGGAGCACGACGGCGACTCCATCAACTTGGAGGACGTTTTAAGTGACTTTGAAGAGGAGGATCCGGGTGAGGGCACATCATCTGGAGTTACGGCAGCTGGCCAGGTAGGAGAGTTGGATACTTTGGCGCAGCTGTTACGTTGTTTATCACCGCATTTAACCAGGTATGGGGGGCAGCTTGGTGTTTCGGCCGCTACTGGCCGGGAGACGCCAGCAGGTGGGCTAGGCTGCAGAAGGCAGGTGGTGCTAGCATCTAATCTGTCATTTCAGGAGGATGGGATCAGCAGGGCAGCGGCTCCATCGCGGGATGCTGGTTACAGGCGGGGTAGGTCTCGTTCGCCACTGCCTAGAAGAAGGAGGGACGCAGAGGCACGTTCATCGCCTACATGGGCTGGCTTGGACAGATCACCTCGAGGCAGGAGCAGAGAACGGAGGCGGCGGGCCGATACCAGGAGGAGGTCGTCTTCAAGAAGGAGGCGTTCGGCTGGCAGAGACGATCGCCGTCGTACGGCCAGGCCTAAGGGGTCTACTCCAGTGGTATCTACGGCTGCTGCTTCAGGACCTGTCACAGCGCCTTGCGAAGCAGGTGAGGTGCAGGGTGTGGGGACGCCCATTGGGCCGGGCGGGGGTATGGTTAAACAGCAAACTTTATTGCAAGGTTTGAAAGACTTGATTGCGAGTGTGGAGAAGAGTGATGTTCGTTCGGGTGATCAAGGAGCCGGGGGAGCTTGGGCCTCTCCGGCCTTGGGTGAGGTAGAGTCGCAGCCAAGAGTCTTGTTGACGGCGGGCTCGTCGGGTGGTACTCCTGCCATTGGGTCGGTTAGTGTAGTTGGTGGACTAAAGGTTTCTGAGGAGGCTTTTCAGCGTCCTTGCCTTTGTTCTATTGGCCCTTTGGGGTTACACTTGCAACCGGAAGTTAAGGAAAAGATCTGGAAACGGGAGTTCTTGGAAATCTTTTCCCTGCTCCCTGTTGATCAGTTTGTAGACTTTAAGGATTACCCAAAAGGGGATTTGGGTAAAAAAGAGGAGGATGAGAGAAAAAAGAGATATCGGAGGTTGCCAAAAACATTGAGTAATTGGTCCAGGTCTTTTTGTATTTTGGCCAGTGTCACTACGGAGAGGTTTCCTGAGCAGGGTTCGGCTCTCTTTTGTTATCACGATGAGATTTCCTCTGCATACCGTACGTATGGCGGGCTAGCATGGTGGCGTTATGACGAGCAGTTTCGTCAGCGGCTTGCCGTGCGGCCCTCCATGCGTTGGGATGATAGGGATATGGGTATCTGGCTTGAAATCATGACCCCCTTACGGTCGGGGCAGTCCTTTCGAGTTGGGGGGGCCGCCATTGCCGGCGGCGCTGGTGCCAATACCGCTGTCTCCGGTAGGAAGGGGTTGTGCTTCCAATACAACGAGAGTCAATGTCGATTTGGTCTCTCATGTAAATACAAACACGAGTGTTCAGGGTGTGGTGGAGTGCACTCCTACTCCAAATGTTTTAAGAGAGGGCGGGCGGGCGCACGCCCAGGTGAAATGGCTATACAGAGCCAAGACTCCAGTGAGCATAGAAAAGATGGTGCCTTGGCTAAGGCAATAGGCTAAGGTTCGGGGTAAGGCAGGCGCGGCCGAGTTGTTGCTTACGGGTTTTAGCTCGGGTTTTTGGATACCTTTTTTGCCGGGGGAGGGCCAACGTTTCCTGGGTAACTTGAAATCAGCCAGGGCTCACCCTGAAATTATTTGTGATAAATTGGCTAAGGAGGTGGCTCTGGGCCGCATGGCGGGTCCTTTTACTGATTTGCCCATGCCCGATTTGCGGATTTCTCCTTTAGGGGTTGTGCCCAAGAAAAGTCAGGGCCAGTTCGGATGATTCACCACTTGTCCTACCCGAAGGGATCATCTGTGAATGATGGTATCGGCCCTGAATTGTCAGGTGTCTCTTATGCTTCTTTTGACTCAGCGGTTCGTTTGGTCCGGAAGGCCGGTAAGGGGGCGCTTTTAGCAAAGGTCGACGTAGAGTCAGCTTTCCGTTTGTTACCTGTCCACCCTAAGTGTCATCACTTGTTGGGTTGCACCTTTGATGATGCCTTTTTTGTTGACCTTTGCCTACCAATGGGATGCTCTATTTCATGCTCCTATTTTGAATCCTTTAGTTGCTTTATTGAATGGGTGGTTAAGCGTCTATCAGTTTTAAAATCGATTGTTCATTACTTGGACGATTTTTTATTTGTTGGCCCTCCTCAGTCGGAGATATGCGGTCGGTTGTTGTCAACCTTTATGCATGTTGCAAGTGATTTTGGTATCCCGATAGCGTCCGAGAAGTCAGAAGGCCCGACGTCGGTCCTGTGCTTCTTAGGGATTCAGATTGATTCGGTTTCAATGGAGTGTAGCCTACCTAGGGATAAGATAGTTGATTTAGTCCAAGTCTTACAGATGGCGGTTGGTCGCAATAAACTGACGTTGCGTGAGATGCAGTCCATTGTAGGTAAATTGAATTTTGCGTGTAGAATTATCCCTGTCGGTCTGTTTTTTTGCAGGCGGTTGTCCCTGGCGACTGCTGGGGCAACAGAGCCTTACCATCACATTCGAGTAACTAGTTTGATCAGGGAAGACCTGAAGGTGTGGCTCATTTTTCTGTTGGAGTACAATGGCAAGTCTATCATTCAGAAGGTGGTGTTGGGATCTGAGCTGAACCTTTTCACTGATGCTTCCGGCTCATATGGTTTTGGAGCCCATTTGGGTGGTAGATGGTGTGCTGACGTGTGGCCCGAGGTGTGGATCAAGGCTGGTCTAAATAAGAATTTGGTTTTCCTTGAATTGTTCCCTTTGTTAGTGTCATTAAAATTATGGGCAGCAGTGTTGAGAGATAAGAAAGTGATCTTCCATTCGGATAATATGGGGGTAGTTATGTCCGTTAACAATTTGTCAGCCTCCTCCCCTCCTGTTATTTCTTTGTTACGCCTGTTTGTTTTGGAGTGTCTGAGGCTGAACGTGTGTTTTAGGGTGGTACATGTCCCTGGTGCATCTAATGACATTGCTGACGCTCTCTCACGTTTACAGTGGGACCATTTCCGGGCCCTGGCCCCAGAAGCTGCTATGGAAGGGGATCGCTGTCCAGCGGATTTGTGGAAGGCGGTATTCCCAGGCTAATGAATTTGGTGAGGTCGGCTTTAGCCAAGAGTACTTGGAGGGCATATGGACAGGTATGGGGTGAGTGGCAATTTTTCTTGGAAGCAGGTGGGTATTCTTTTTCGGAAGTCGAGTGGTCCAGGGCCCTGGTTGAGTGGATGGGGAGTTGGAACGAGTCCCGGTTTTCGAAAGCAGTCGTTAGGAGGCGTTTAGCGGCTTTGGCCTTTTTGTGTCAGTTACTGGGCTTCCAGGATATCACAAAATTGTTTGTGGTTAGGATGGTTGGACGTGGTTTGTGTAGGGGCCCTTCGGTTGTGGATAGTAGGCGACCAGTAATTTTTTCTGTTTTACAAAAGGTAGTAGGAGTTCTACCCTCGGTCTGCGCGGATTCGTTTGAAGTGGCTTTGTTCCGTGCGGCTTTTGTGTTAGCCTTTTTTGCAGCCTTTCGGGTCTCTGAAGTCGTTGCTCCTAATAGATTGGACAGGGGTGGGATCCAAGTGGGCGATGTTGTTTCCGACGGCCAGCAAATTGTCATCTGGCTCAGGCGGTCAAAGACAGATCAGTCGGGAAGAGGTCGTTTAATACGGCTGCAGTGTATTGGGGGCCTTTGCTGTCCAGTCGGGGCCGTGGGGGAATTTTTGCAGATTAGGCCAGCTGGTGACGGTCCGTTATTGATTCATGCTGGGGGTTTGTCATTATCGAAATTCCAGTTTGTTGCAGTGTTCCGAAAGGCTTTGACATTAGTTGGTTTTCCTGCTGGAGAATTTAGTTCCCATTCATTTCGTATCGGTGCTGCTACTGAGGCGAGAATGTTAGGTATGAGTGATGAAAGGATACAAGGAATTGGGAGGTGGTCATCAGGAAGGTTTAAGTCTTACGTACGCCAGTACTTAGCTCTATAAGTTGTGTTTTGTTTTAGGTCCAGTTCAGTGTTGGTTTATCGGCCACTCTTACATCTACTGGGCACGACGAGCCGCTGCAGCGAAGAACGATGGTTGCCAGCTGGGTTTGCCTGTGGAAGAGGTGGTTTTGAGGTGGTTCGGGTTAGGGGTTTGAAGTGGGACCAGGTATTGTTGCAAGTAGTTGATTATTCAAGGTTGTTTCGTCCCCCAGGGATTCTGGTAATACATGCTGGGGGTAACGATTTAGGCTACACGGCACAGAGAGATCTGGTGTCAAAGATGAAAAGGGATTTGTTGCGTTTGTGGGAATTGTTTCCTCAGATGTTGGTTGTTTGGTCTGAACTTGAGCCTAGGGTGGTTTGGAAGGCAGCTTGGGACAGTAAGCGGTTGGATACATCTAGGAGGAAGATTAACAGGGTGTTGAGTAGTTTTGTTAGGCAAAGGGGGGGAGTGTCTATACGGCACGTTGAGTTTGAGGGTGAAGCGGGTCGATGTTTTTTCTTGGGTGATGGGGTCCACCTTAATGATATAGGTATGCAACTGTTCAATTTTAATTTGAAAGAGGGGGTTGAAAAGGCCTTGAGTTTTTGGCGGGGCTCGGACAGTGTCCGTGCCAGTGGCGGTGTTTTTGATGTTTAGAACTTTAAGATTTAATACGGGTACCTCCTGTGGTTTCAGGAGAGGTTAGCAAAATGTTGACTTGATAAAGTTTACAAGAGTTATTGAGCCCCTACGGGGCAAGCACTAATGTTTGTTACTTGGTAACCAATACGGTTTCAAGTGTTTAATTGTTATTTATCTATTACATGTTTATAATAAATCGGCTGCGGCCTTTTCAACCCCAAGTATTTGTGTTAGTCTTTTATTTAAAGGGGGGTTTTTGGTTTCAGGGGGAAGAGTGCCTAATTATGGGGTCAAGGCAGCCCCGGATGGAGCGAAGTTGTAAGGAGGGGCTTTTGACCCCATGGCAGGCCTGAAGCAGGGATAGGTGGTTGTGACTTTGGGGGGTGGAGCCTTGGCAAGGTTAGCGTGGTGAGGCAGGAAGTCAGGTGCATCTTACTTCCGGACCGGTTAGGAGCAGGAGCAGCTCCCGCCCTCCCTTCCCTGTTTTGTTTATGGCAGGGGAGTTCTTTTGGCGGTGTTTTTGATGTTTAGAACTTTAAGATTTAATATGGGTACCTCCTGTGGTTTCAGGAGAGGTTAGCAAAATGTTGACTTGATAAAGAGTTATTGAGCCCCTACGGGGCAAGCACTAATGTTTGTTACTTGGTAACCAATACGGTTTCAAGTGTTTAATTGTTATTTATCTATTACATGTTTATAATAAATCGGCTGCAGCCTTTTCAACCCCAAGTATTTGTGTTAGTCTTTTATTTAAAGGGGGGTTTTTGGTTTCAGGGGGAAGAGTGCCTAATTATGGGGTCACGGGAATTCTCTATACCTCACACTTGAGACACATGGAGTGGGAGGATAGGGACTGGACAATTGGACTGTTGCTTCCTTTTGAAAGGAGCGGCCTTCACAAATTATTTTCCAGGGGGTCCAATATTACCGCATGCGATACTTCAGATTTTAACCATCGCATACAGACAGGCTGTAGATCAGGAGTAGGCTAGAGAAGATTTTTACAAGATCCCAAGGACTTATTCCAATCTACATATGGATCTAAGTTTCAGCATATGTTCATGAACATGCTCAGTATTTCCAGACGTTCTCAAGTGACTTGTATTTTAAGAACTATCAGAAGTTAATGATGCTGTAAGGTTTATAGTATATAGGACTGTTTTGAGAGCTAAATCTAAATAACTGACTTTAGAATTTATTTTACTCGCTGTATTAGCAATGCTTGCCTTTACTGGTCACTTAACTCCTAGATACATTTATTTAATCTACTGTATTTAAATTTATATGAAAATACAGCTTCCATATTATTTTAGCGACACTGCCCATATATAGAGCTATTTCTAGACTTCATATGACTGTGATTAGTTTTAAGAACATTAGGACAACTAGATAGAATCATAATGTATTCTGTGCCAACAAATATTTGCATGCTCACTAGCTTTAACAGCACTATTTCAGCTTGCGACCTAATCATTCTCCATATGGATGTAAGTAATATAACCAGCAAGACTAGCTATGATTTCCAGTTCCCCATACTCATGCAATATTTAATCTAATGATCTAGGAGATGGATTGCCACTTTTCCTTGATATTATGAACTTCATCACCACTATAAACTGCAACCTATTTCTTACCCACTAACTTTTATACCTAGTTAATCACTTCATATATACCATTAGAAAAGTGGACACCAGATCCATTATCCGTGCTCATTTATAGCCTAGGTTGTTTCTATAGAGACTTCCAAATTGGTAGTTAATTTATAGCTTAAAGATCACATAAACCCATAACACTCCTCTTTAAGTCACAACTAGCTAGCCTTTTTTACTATACAACACCCTTCTCAGATGATGTATATATATAGAGAGAGAGTTTCTCCTCTATCAATATCCACTAAACTCCTCTATCAACATTTAAACATTTCATGGAATCAGGCTGTATCTAACCCTAATCAAATGAGTGGCTCTTGTCCGCTGTTTTTCTATACACTTTACCAACTCACCTCCAGCACACCTCTATATTATACCCAGACAGTACTACCTCGAGGGACAGCTTTTCTAATGGCACTCATAATTGTATTTTCCATCTTAAGTAACTACTTTTATAAGCCCCTAGAAAATTCATTACCCTGCTATCTTGTACATATACAAACTAGTTTCACCTACTCTCCAGCCAATCAGAATCAAGTTCAATCCGATTGGCTGATCCAATCAGCCAATCAGATTGAGCTTGCATTCTATTGGCTGATCGGAACAGCCAATAGAATGCAAACTCAATCTGATTGGCTGATTGGATCAGCCAATCGGATTGAACTTGATTCTGATTGGCTGATTCCATCAGCCAATCAGAATATTCCTACCTTAATTCCGATTGGCTGATAGAATCCAATCAGCCAATCGGAATTCGAGGGACGCCATCTTGGATGACGTCATTTAAAGGAAGCGTCATTCGTCGTTCAGTCTTCGGCCAGGATGGATGTTCTTCAGGATGCTGCCGCTCCGGATGGATGCCGCTTGGATGAAGACTTCAATCGGATGGAAGACCTCTTCTGCCCCGCTTGGATGAAGACTTCAGCCGGATCATGGACCTCTTCAGCCCCCCGCTTGGGCTTGGATCAGGACATCGGAGGAGCTCTTCTGGACGGATCGGTGTGATACCCGATGAGGTGAAGACAAGGTAGGATGATCTTCAGGGGCTTAGTGTTAGGTTTATTTAAGGGGGGTTTGGGTTAGATTAGGGGTATGTGGGTGGTGGGTTGTAATGTTGGGGGGCTTGGGTATTGTATGTTTTTTTTTACAGGCAAAAGAGCTGTATTTCTTGGGGCATGCCCCGCAAAGGGCCCTGTTCAGGGCTGGTAAGGTAAAAGAGCTTTGAACTTTAGTAATTTAGAATAGGGTAGGGCATTTTTTATTTTGGGGGGCTTTGTTATTTTATTAGGGGGCTTAGAGTAGGTGTAATTAGTTTAAAATTGTTGTAATATTTTTCTTATGTTTGTAAATATTTTTTTATTTTTTGTAACTTAGTTCTTTTTTATTTTTTGTACTTTAGCTAGTTTATTTAATTGTATTTATTTGTAGCAATTGTATTTAATTAATTTATTGATAGTTTAGTGTTAGGTTAATTGTAGGTAATTGTAGGTAGTTTATTTAATTAATTTATTGATAGTCTAGTGTTAGGTTTAATTGTAACTTAGGTTAGGATTTCTTTTACAGGTAAATTTGTAATTATTTTAACTATTTTAGCTGTTAAAGAGTTCTTAACTATTAAATAGCTATTGTACCTGGTTAAAATAAATACAAAGTTACCTGTAAAATAAATATTAATCCTAAAATAGCTATAATATAATTATAATTTATATTGTAGCTATATTAGGATTTATTTTACAGGTAAGTATTTAGCTTTAAATAGGAATAATTTATTTAATATGAGATAATTAATTTCGTTAGATTTAAATTATATTTAACTTAGGGGGGTGTTAGTGTTAGGGTTAGACTTAGCTTTAGGGGTTAAAACATTTATGAGAATAGCGGTGAGCTCCGGTCGGCAGATTAGGGGTTAATAATTGAAGTTAGGTGTCGGCGATGTTAGGGAGGGCAGATTAGGGGTTAATACTATTTATTATAGGGTTAGTGAGGCGGATTAGGGGTTAATAACTTTATTATAGTAGCGCTCAGGTCCGCTCAGCAGATTAGGGGTTAATAAGTGTAGGCAGGTGGAGGCGACGTTGAGGGGGGCAGATTAGGGGTTAATAAATATAATATAGGGGTCGGCAGTGTTAGGGGCAGCAAATTAGGGGTACATAAGGATAACGTAGGTGGCGGCGCTTTGCGGTCGGCAGATTAGGGGTTAATAAGTGTAGGTAGGTGGAGGCGACGTTGTGGGGGGCAGATTAGGGGTTAATAAATATAATACAGGGGTCGGCGGTGTTAGGGGCAGCAGATTAGGGGTACATAAGGATAACGTAGGTGGCGGTCGGCAGATTAGGGGTTAAAAAAATGTATTCGAGTGTCGGCGATGTGGGGGGACCTCGGTTTAGGGGTACATAGGTAGTTTATGGGTGTTAGTGTACTTTAGAGTACAGTAGTTAAGAGCTTTATGAACCGGCGTTAGCCCAGAAAGCTCTTAACTACTGACTTTTTTCCTGCGGCTGGAGTTTTGTCGTTAGATGTCTAACGCTCACTTCAGAAACGACTCTAAATACCGGAGTTAGAAAGATCCCATTGAAAAGATAGGATACGCAATTTACGTAAGGGGATCTGCGGTATGGAAAAGTCACGGCTGAAAAGTGAGCGTTAGACCCTATTTTGAGTGACTCCAAATACCTAAAACCAGCGTTAGGAGCCTCTAACGCTGGTTTTCACGGCTAACGCCAAACTCCAAATCTAGGTGATAATCTACTATATAGCCTATGCATCTCAGGTACCTGTTGCTTTTAACTGTTTGTATTAGAGTTTAAGAGTTTTAGTCCTCCCTTATTTGATAGTTGGGGCTCCCTTCCAATACTACATGAACACAAGTTTTAGATCCTGTACTTGATTGTTCTATTATTAACCTTATCAGCTGCTAAGTTATCTTCATTAGTGATCCAAGAGTGGCCGTCTGTAGCACTTAAGACCCTCCCTTATACCATATTGTTTCCTTTTTTGAGTGCAAAACTGACCCTGCTTTGTGTGGGAGGTTAAGTAACCCTATTTAAAATGAGATTTCATATTAATATGTCTATTTACATTGCTAATGTTGAAAATGTTTAATTGTTTGCCGACATATATGAGTCTTAAAGCTAAATTTATTTATGCAAAGGTTTCCATAAGAGTATTACCTGGGCTTCTATTTTAGGAGTTATCTTCATTAGCCCACTATTTACTATGTTACTCTAATAAAATTATTATTCCTACTAAAGTTCCAAGTATATTTGTTGACAGATAAAACCTGCGTATATTATTCTTAATTAGTCAGATTGTAAGGTCTCCTTACATTTGTTCCTATTGTATATGGACATATGCTATATATTGTTTTTTGTTCACGCCAAAAATCTCAATAAAAATTATTTGCAAAAAAATAGTATAAGACTAATGAATTAAATATAGAAATAAAAATTCATATTACATTTATGCAGAAAAAAGATTTAATTCACACAGTAAAAAGCATAATACATTTGCCTTGCACATATAAAAACAGGGTGAAATTTGTACTTAAAATATGAAATTCAAAGCTTATTATTTTCTTTATTTTAAAATATGTTTCACTGCCTATTGCTAGTTGGCTGAACAAGGGCATTCATGGGCATAGCTGAAAAACCTCTTTCAACTCCCGGCATATTCATACATAAAAAAATAGAGACTTTTAAAGGGTACTACTGTATATGCTGAAAACAGAATAATTTTTTGTTGTTGTGACTGCAGTATTTAATTTTTAAATTGTGTCCCTTCTCCCTGCTACCTTCCCTTTCCGGCAAACTTCATTACTTTCTATGGGAGGCATCTTGCTACTGGCAAGGTTGATCTGAAAAATGTTTGATAACTGGACCTTAAGAAATAGGGAGTTCAAATTTAAAAATTGCGTACAGTGCACTGCATGAGACTAACTAGAAGAAATGGATCACAGACGATAGAAAGAGAAATAGTAATAATATTTGTCTTTGCATGCTCATTTGTTTGCATTATACTTAAGAAAACTCAATGCTAAAAACACATTTAAAAAATGCTAACACAAGTGATCTTAGTTTTAGGGTTTCCATCCTTTTTTTTATCACCACCAAAAAATCCCAAATCTTTAGAAATACAGCTAGTGAGGCATAAAGAGGATATAGCCCTTTCTGTTTATTGCTTTCTTTCAAATACAGGGGTACCTTGAATATATTGTGGGTTTGGTTCAAGACCACTACAATAAAGTGAATATCGCAATAAAGCCAGTCACACAATTTTTTTTGTTTCCCCATTCATATAAAAGTTATGATTACATGATACTGTAGTCTATAAAGTGTGCAATAGCATTATGGCTAAAAAAACAAAACAATTTACATACCTTAATTAAAAAAGTATTTATTGCTAAAAAATGCTAACCATCATCTGAGTATGTGTCTATATATGTGTATACATGTGTATTTATGTGTTTATATGTGTATTGTGTATATATGTTGGTAAAATGACTCCAATAGACTTGCTTGATACAGGGTTGCCACAAACCTTCAACTTGGAAATACACAATATCTTTGAAGCACATAGCGAAACACAATAAAATAAGGTACACCTTTATAAGGCTATTTTAATCCACAAACAAATAAGACTTTAGTATTTCTCTCTAATCGTTTATGTTTTGTGCCACATTAACTCATAACCTACACTGAGCCACCTCATCAGTGGTATTATAATTAATCAGAAAACTATTTTTATATGGTTTTATTATTATTATTATTATTATTATTATTTTCAAATAACCTTTTACAGACTTACATAGTAATAAAGGTTGAAAAAAGACTCAAGTCCATCAAGTTCAACCTTTCACACATTTCTGTTACTACTGTTAATTTGAAAAAGACAACATATTTCCAAAATAATCTCATTAGATTTTTCCATATATTTATTACACAGTTTTAGGTGTAGTACAAAGTTAATCAAGTCTCGATAGATGACCCTTTGTACAGATCTATTGATGGAAAACACTACCTTAGAATTATTTTTCTTATTGTCAGTTTTGGGATGCTCGCTGTCTCCAAAATCACTGTGTATTGTATTTGTATGAAATTTGGCATGATTATAGATCATGTTTTGGTTTGGGCTGTTTTTAGATATTTTGGTTTTCCTTTTATGATATTCAAAGAAATGTTTAGATTTTTTTTTGTACCATGCTCAATGTGAGTAAAATGTTACATTATTCTGGTACATCCTCAGTGTGAGATGGTGAGACTGCAGCTGGTATGTTTTTATCCCCTGTTTTACCTTACTTGCCACCATTTTATAGGAATTTAGATGAGGAGGCAGAAACTGTGCAAGAGAGAGGAAACCCCTGTGAGGTTTGTTGCTCTTTGACCAGAAGATACTGTGGCAGGGAAATTTGTGTTTTCCTTTACTGACAGCAAGCAGAGAGGTTAAAACATGTCATTGTCAACCCATGGAGGAATGGATCATGTTTTTGGCTAGTAAATATATGTCATATATATACAAAAACATATGTGCATTGTGATTGATGCCTGGAACTTCAGAAGGGGGGCCCAAAAATAAAAAGAGAAAATAAAATAAAAATAAAAAAAACATAATTTATGTAAGAACTTACCTGATAAATTAATTTCTTTCATATTGACAAGAGTCCATGAGCTAGTAACGTATGAGATATACAATCCTACCAGGAGGGGCAAAGTTTCCCAAACCTCAAAATGCCTATAAACACACCCCTCACCACACCCACAATTCAGTTTAATGATTAGCCAAGCAGTGGGGTGAAAAAGAAAGGAGTAGAAAGCATCAACAAAAGAAATTTGGAAATAATTGTGCTTTATACAGAAAATCATAACCACCATAAAAAGGGTGGGCCTCATGGACTCTTGCCAATATGAAAGAAATTAATTTATCAGGTAAGTTCTTACATAAATTATGTTTTATTTCATGTAATTGGCAAGAGTCCATGAGCTAGTGACGTATGGGATAGCAATACCCAAGATGTGGATCTCCACTCAAGAGTCACTAGAGAGGGAGGGAATAAAATAAAAACAGCAATTTTCCACTGAAAAAAATTAATCCACAACCCAAAAAAGAAATAAGTTTATTCTCATAAATGAAAGAAAAAAACTCAGAAGCAGAAGAATCAAACTGAAACAGCTGCCTGAAGAACTTTTCTACCAAAAACTGCTTCCGAAGAAGCAAATACATCAAAACGGTAACATTTAGTAAATGTATGCAAAGAGGACCAAGTTGCTGCTTTGCAAATCTGATCAACTGAAGCTTCATTCTTAAATGCCCACGAAGTGGAGACTGATCTAGTAGAATGAGCTGTAATTCTCTGAGGCAGGGCCTGACCCGACTCCAAATAAGCTTGATGGATCAAAAGTTTCAACCAAGAAGCCAAAGAAATAGCAGAAGCCTTCTGACCTTTCCTAGGACCAGAAAATAAAACAAATAGACTGGAAGTCTTCCTGAAATCTTTAGTAGCTTCCACATAATATTTCAAAGCTCTTACCACATCCAAAGAATGTAAAGATCTTTCCAAAGAATTCTTAGGATTAGGACACAAGGAAGGGACAACAATTTCTCTATTAATGTTGTTAGAATTCACAATCTTAGGTAAAAATTGAAAAGCAGTCCGCAAATCTGCCTTATCCTGATGAAAAATCAGAAAAGGAGACTCACAAGAAAGAGCAGATAGCTCAGTAACTCTTCTAGCAGAAGAGATAGCCAAAAAGAACAACACTTTCCAAGAAAGTAGTTTAATGTCCAAAGAATGTATAGGCTCAAATGGAGGAGCCGGTAAAGCCTTCAGAACCAAATTAAGACTCCAACGTGGAGAAATTGATTTAATGACAGGCTAAATATGAACTAAAGCCTGTACAAAACAGTGAATATCAGGAAGTATAGCAATCTTTCTGTGAAATAAAACAGAAAGATCAAAGATTTGTCCCTTCAAAGAAATTGCAGACAAACCCTTATCCAACCCATCCTGAAGAAACTGTAAAATTCTAGGAATTCTAAAAGAATGCCAAGAGAATTTATGAGAAGAACACCATGATATGTAAGTCTTCCAAACTCTATAATAAATCTTTCTAGAGACAGATTTACGAGCTTCTAACATAGTATTAATCACTGAGTCAGAGAAACCTCTATGACTTAGTACTAAGCGTTCAATTTCCATACCTTTAAATTTAATGATTTGAGATCCAGATGGAAAAACGGACCTTGAGGTAGTAGGTCTGGCCGTAATGGAAGTGGCCAAGGTGGGCAACTGGACATCCGAACCAGATCCGCATACCAAAACCTGTGTGCCCATGCTGGAGCCACCAGCAACGCAAATGATTGTTCCATGATGATTTTGGAGATCACTCTTGGAAGGAGAACTAGAGGCGGGAAAATGTAAGCAGGATGATAACACCAAGGAAGTGTCAGCGCATCCACTGCTTCCGCCTGAACATCCCTGGACCTGGACAGGTATCTGGGATTTTTCTTGTTTAGATGAGAGGCCATGAGATCTATCTCTGGAAGACCCCACATCTGATCAATCTGAGAAAATACATCTGGATGGAGAGACCACTCCCCTGGATGTAAAGTCTGGCAGCTGAAATAATCCGCCTCCCAATTGTCTACACCTGGGATATGCACCACAGAGATTAGACAGGAGCGGGATTCCACCCAAGCAAGTATCCGAGATACTTCTTTCATAGCTTGGGGACTGTGAGTCCCACCCTGATGATTGACATATGCCACTGTTGTGATATTGTCTGTCTGAAAACAAATGAACGGTTCTCTCTTTAACAGAGGCCAAAACTGAAGAGCTCTGAGAATTGCACAGAGTTCTAAAATATTTATTGGTAATATCGCCTCTTGAGATTTCCAAACCCCTTGTGCTGTCAGAAATCCCCAAACAGCTCCCCAACTTGAAAGACTTGCATCTGTTGTGATCACAGTCCAGGTTGGCCGAACAAAAGAAGCCCCTTGAACTAAACAATGGTGATCTATCCACCATGTCAGAGAGTGTCGTACATTGGGATTTAAAGATATTAATTGTGATATCTTTGTATAATCCCTGCACCATTGGTTCAGCATACAAAGCTGTAGAGGTCTCATGTGAAAACGAGCAAAGAGGATCACGTCTGATGCTGCAGTCATGAGACCTAAAACTTCCATGCACATAGCCACTGAAGGGAATGACTGAGACTGATGGTGCCGGCAGGCTGCAACCAATTTTAAACGTCTCTTGTCTGTTAGAGACAGAGTCATGGACACTGAATCTATCTGGAAACCTAAAAAGGTGACCCTTGTCTGAGGAATCAAGAAACTTTTTGGTAAATTGATCCTCCAACCATGTTTCCAAAGAAACAACACTAGTTGATTTGTGTGAGATTCTGCAGTACGTAAAGACTGAGCTAGTGCCAAGATATCGTCCAAATAAGGAAACACCGCAATACCCTGTTCTCTGATTACAGAGAGTAGGGCACCCAGAACCTTTGAAAAGATTCTTGGAGCTGTTGCTAGGCCAAATGGAAGAGCAACAAATTGGTAATGCTTGTTTAGAAAAGAGAATCTCAGAAACTGATAATGTTCTGGATGAATCGGAATATAAAGGTATGCATCCTGCAAGTCTATTGTGGACATATAATGTCCTCGCTGAACAAAAGGCAGAATAGTCCTTATAGTCACCATCTTGAAAGTTGGTACTCTTATATAACAATTCAAAATTTTCAGATCCAGAACTGGTCTGAATAAATTTTCCTTTTTTTTTTTGGAACAATGAATAGATTTGAATAAAACCCCATACCTTGTTCCTGAAGAGGAACAGGCATGATTACCCCTGAAGACTCCAGGTCTGAAACACACTTCAGGAAAGCCTAAGCTTTTACTGGATTTGCTGGGATACGTGAGAGAAAAAATCTTCTCACAGGAGGTCTTACTCTGAATCCTATTCAACACCCTTGAGAGACAATGCTCTGAATCCATTGATTTTTTAAAATACCTACAATTACCTACAATTAAACCTAACACTACACTATCAATACATTAATTAAATACAATATCTACAAATAAATACAATGAAATAAACTAACTAAAGTACAAAAAATAAAAAAGAACTGTTACAAAAAATAAAAAAATATTTACAAACATCAGAAAAATATTACAACAATTTTAAACTAATTACACCTACTCTAAGCCCCCTAATAAAATAACAAAGACCCCCAAAATAAAAAAATGCCCTACCCTATTCTAAATTACAAAAGTTCAAAGCTCTTTTACCTTACCAGCCCTGAACAGGGCCCTTTGCGGGGCATGCCCCAAAGAATTCAGCTCTTTTGCCTGTAAAAAAAACACATACAATACCCCCCCAAACATTACAACCCACCACCCACATACCCCTAATCTAACCCAAACCCCCCTTAAATAAACCTAACACTAAGCCCCTGAAGATCTTCCTACCTTATATTCACCATACCAGGCTCACCGATCGATCCAGAAGAGCTCCTCCGATGTCTTGATCCAAGCCCAAGCGGGGGGCTGAAGATGTCCATGATCCGGCTGAAGTCTTCATCCAAGCGGGAGCTGAAGAGGTCCATGATCCGGCTGAAGACTTCATCCAAGCGGGAGCTGAAGAGGTCCATGATCCGGCTGAAGTCTTCTATCAACGGCATCTTTAATCTTCTTTCTTCCGGATCCATGTTCATCCCGCCGACGCGGAACATCCATCTTCACCGACGACTTCCAGACGAATGACGGTTCCTTTAAGGGACGTCATCCAAGATGGCGTCCCTCGAATTCTGATTGGCTGATAGGATTCTATCAGCCAATCAGAATTAAGGTAGGAAAATTCTGATTGGCTGATGGAATCAGCCAATCAGAATCAAGTTCAATCCGATTGGCTGATCCGATCAGCCAATCAGATTGAGCTCGCATTCTATTGGCTGATCGGAACAGCCAATAGAATGCGAGCTCAATCTGATTGGCTGATTGAATTTACAAACATCAGAAAAATATTACAACAATTTTAAACTAATTACACCTACTCTAAGCCCCCTAATAAAATAACAAAGACCCCCAAAATAAAAAAAATGCCCTACCCTATTCTAAATTACAAAAGTTCAAAGCTCTTTTACCTTACCAGCCCTGAACAGGGCCCTTTGCGGGGCATGCCCCAAAGAATTCAGCTCATTTGCCTGTAAAAAAAACGCATACAATACCCCCCCCAACATTACAACCCACCACCCACATACCCCTAATCTAACCCAAACCCCCCTTAAATAAACCTAACACTAAGCCCCTGAAGATCTTCCTACCTTATCTTCACCATACCAGGTTCACCGATCGATCCAGAAGAGCTCCTCCTATGTCTTGATCCAAGCCCAAGCGGGGGTCTGAAGATGTCCATGTTCCGGCTGAAGTCTTCATCCAAGCGGGAGCTGAAGAGGTCCATGATCTGGCTGAAGTCTTCTATTAAAGGCATCTTCAATCTTCTTTCTTCCGGATCCATGTTCATCCCGCCGACGCGGAACATCCATCTTCACCGACGACTTCCCGACGAATGACGGTTCCTTTAAGGGATTCTTTAAGGATTCTATCAGCCAATCGGAATTAAGGTAGGAAAATTCTGATTGGCTGATGGAATCAGCCAATCAGAATCAAGTTCAATCCGATTGGCTGATCCGATCAGCCAATCAGATTGAGCTCGCATTCTATTGGCTGATCGGAACAGCCTATAGAATGCAAGCTATCTGATTGGCTGATTGAATCAGCCAATTGGATTGAACTTGATTCTGATTGGCTGATTCCATCAACCAATCAGAATTTTCCTACCTTAATTCCGATTGGCTGATAGAATCCTATCAGCCAATTGGAATTCGAGGGACGCCATCTTGGATGAAGTCCCTTAAAGGAACCGTCATTCGTCGGGAAGTCGTCGGTAAAGATGGATGTTCCACGTCGGCGGGATGAACATGGATCCGGAAGAAAGAAGATTGAAGATGCCGTTGATAGAAGACTTCAGCCGGATCATGGACCTCTTCAGCTCCCGCTTGGATGAAGACTTCAGCTGGATCATGGACATCTTCAGCCCCCCGCTTGGGCTTGGATCAAGACATCGGAGGAGCTCTTCTGGATCGATCGGTGAACCTGGTATGGTGAAGATAAGGTAGGAAGATCTTCAGGGGCTTAGTGTTAGGTTTATTTAAGGGGGGTTTGGGTTAGATTAGGGGTATGTGGGTGGTGGGTTGTAATGTTGGGGGGTTGTATTTTATGTGTTTTTTTTACAGGCAAAAGAGATGAATTCTTTGGGGCATGCCCCGCAAAGGGCCCTGTTCAGGGCTGGTAAGGTAAAAGGGCTTTGTACTTTTGTAATTTGGAATAGGGTAGGGCATTTTTGGGGGGGTCTTTGTTATTTTATTAGGGGGCTTAGAGTAGGTGTAATTAGTTTAAAATTGTTGTAATATTTTTCTGATGTTTGTAAATATTTTTTTATTTTTTGTAACTTAGTTCTTTTTTATTTTTTGTACTTTAGTTAGTTTATTTCATTGTATTTATTTGTAGATATTGTATTTAATTAATGTATTGATAGTGTAGTGTTAGGTTTAATTGTAGGTAATTGTAGGTATTTTATTTAATTAATTTATTGATAGTGTAGTGTTAGGTTTAATTGTAACTTAGGTTAGGATTTATTTTACAGGTAATTTTGTAATTATTTTAACTATTTTAGCTATTAAATAGTTCTTAACTATTTAATAGCTATTGTACCTGGTTAAAATAAATACAAAGTTACCTGTAAAATAAATATAAATCCTAAAATAGCTATAATATAATTATAATTTATATTGTAGCTATATTAGGATTTATTTTACAGGTAAGTATTTAGCTTTAAATAGGAATAATTTATTTAATAAGAGTTAATTTATTTAGTTAGATTTAAATTATATTTAATTTAGGGGGGTGTTAGTGTTAGGGTTAGACTTAGCTTTAGGGGTTAATACATTTATTAGAATAGCGGTGAGCTCCAGTCGGCAGATTAGGGGTTAATGTTTGAAGTTTGTTGTCGGCGATGTTAGGGAGGGCAGATTAGGGGTTAATACTATTTATTATAGGGTTATTGAGGCAGGAGTGAGGCGGATTAGGGGTTAATAACTTTATTATAATAGTGGTGCGGTCCGCTCGGCAGATTAGGGGTTAATAAGTGTAGGCAGGTGGAGGCGACATTGTGGGGGGCAGATTAGGGGTTAATTAATATAATATAGGGGTCGGCGGTGTTAGGGGCAGCAGATTAGGGGTACATAGGGATAATGTAAGTAGCGGCGGTTTAGGGAGCGGCAGATTAGGGGTTAAAAAAAAAAAAGCAGGTGTCAGCGATAGCGGGGGCGGCAGAATAGGGGTTAATAAGTGTTAGGTTAGGGGTGTTTAGACTCGGGGTACATGTTAGAGTGTTAGGTGCAGACGTAGGAAGTGTTTCCCCATAGCAAACAATGGGGCTGCGTTAGGAGCTGAACGTGGCTTTTTTGCAGGTGTTAGTTTTTTTTTCAGCTCAAACAGCCCCATTGTTTTCTATGGAGGAATCGTGCACAAGCACGTTTTTGAAGCTGGCCGCGTCCGTAAGCACCGCTGGTATCGAGAGTTGAAGTTGCGGTAAATATGCTCTATGCTCCTTTTTTGGAGCCTAACACAGCCATTCTGTGAACTCAAAATACCAGCGGTATTTAAAAGGTGCGGCCAGAAAAAAGCCAGCGTAGCTAACGTACCCCTTTGGCCGCAGAACTCTAAATCTAAGCGATAGTGTTTTATTTTATATAATGTGAGGTAATGTTTTTACTATTATAAAATGTGTGCATTTTTATTGAAAGTTATTGAAAGGATTTTATGGAAAAGGGTTCATCTTTATAAATACGTCTATTATCTCCAAAATATTTTTATGTACATTTCTAGCTGGTGCAGACCCTTAAACCATCAGGATACCTTCTGGGCATCAGCAAAGTTACCTAGAAACAATCTAAATCTTCTCCCACTGGACATCATGTGAGTTCCATCACTAATGGTTAGTTCTAATAAGCTGGCTTTTTATGTCCCTTAGTTCAGTGACATTCATCAGGATGCTGTCTATTTTTATAGAAGAAATAAGAAAGGAAGATAATGGGTACCACAATTGTCTGTTATTCATGGATAAATATATGTTTAAATAAAGTATACACTCACATGTAGAGTACCTAGAATAAAAGTCCTCAGTGTGTTTTCTGGGATTTTTAATTAGACTTGTTCAGCAGTGAACAATTATTTTTGGACATCATCATTTGTAAAGAATATTCTGTTAAATTAGTTTTTTAGAACATTTGTTTGCTGGACTATACATTTTGTTTAAATCAAAAGGAATACTGAATATGCAGTAGCATTTACATTTATTTCCATTAAAATTAATGTAAAAGTTCTTTTGCTGATAATTAAAAAGTGTAACCTGTAGTTTTATACTTACTTATAGCACACTGGCCGAGCCGCACTAATCCTGACCCTTCTTCCCAGAACTAAGGGCTGCACTAGTAGAATGCTGAGCATGGCAGATCCCAGAGCTTGCACTGAAGTACCTTCTTTTTTAGTGCAGGCTCTGGGATACACAGCGCTAAGTCTCATATTGGTGTGGTCCTGGGCTCTGTGAAGAAGAGCCTGAATTAGTGCAGCTCCCCAGCCCACTATAGGTACATTTTGTAACTTTTAAAGCTAATTTAAGGAAACTAATATATACAATTTAATTTATATATATTGTTTTCTTTAAATTAGTTTGTACATTCGATCAGATATTTGTTTCATTTTCACGTATTTTGCATTCGTATCAAAACAAATGTACATGTCTGATTTCTACACAGTCTTTAGCTCACTTATCTCCATATAGTCCCTGGGCTCCATTTATGAAGCTGCTGAAACAGCTTCAGGGCTTGAATGTTTCAGGTCTAAAGACTGCAGCTACTTAGCCTCTCCGCCACCACAAGGTTGGTGGCATTGATAAATCCCGATCTCAGCTGCACAAGCATTAGCTAATGTAACTACAAGCCTTGTCTACCCAGCATTTAATAAATGGAGGCCTCTGCTTCAAACTTCCTGCTGGATCGCAATATAACAGGGTAAAAACAAATCTTCAAAATGTTAATTGCAATCCTCCTTTTGTTAAAAAATAAAACATTTTGGTTATAGGCTTTTTCTACATGTGCTTCAAGACCCAGTGGAAGGATAATAAAATATTCATCACCAATAAAAATAAATAAATACAATATATTTTCTCACTTTGCATTATCTTGCAATTAGTGCACATATTGATTCAAAATAAAATGTGAAATTAATTTATTTTATTTGTATTAATCCAAATAATTTAGTTATCTTTAATATTATTAGATCAGATAAAGAATGATTGTCCTATTGCCGTGCTTAAAATGACAGAAAACATCTTGATATATGCATATGGAATGCTTAATTAAGGGTAGTAAACCAGCTTTGCAGTATAATTTCATTATTTATTTTGCCCTTTTTCAAGTAATTAAAGGGACACTGAACCCAAATATTTTCTTTCATGAATTAAAGCATGACATTTTAAGCAACTTTCTAATTTACTCCTATTATCAATTTTTCTTCGTTCTCTTGCTATCTTTATTTTAAAAGCAGGAATGTAAATCTTAGCAGCCAGCCTATTTTAGATTCAGCACCATGGATAGCACTTGCTTATTGGAGACTTACATTTACCCACCAATAAGCAAACATAACCAAGGTTCTCAATCAAAAATGGGCCAGCTCCTATTATCACATTCCTGCTTTTTAAATAAAGATAGTAAGAGAACAAATACAAATTGATAATAGGCGTAAATTAGAAAGTTTCTTAAAATTGCATGCTCTATCTGAATCACAAAAGAAAACAATTGGTTTTAGTGTCCCTTTAAGATTTGAATGTGAGTTATTTGTAAAAGAGCTAAATGCCACAAGTGCCTCCTTTTGACTACAAATGTCTACTTTTTATACATATTTCCCTGATTGGCTTAAACTGATATTGACTGCAAAGCAATTATCTTTATACTAATTTGACATTGGCTTGTCGTGTTGAATACAGACTCAAATTCAGCTTTGCTCCTTCAAATAAAACAAATGGTGTTTGGAGCTTAGCTATTGAAAAACAATTGCAGCACAGAATATGCTAATTTGTTTTAAAAACATTTATATTTGGCTTAAATGTCATTCTAAAATGCAACATAAATTTAGTGTAATTACACTGTATTTATTCACTCTTTAAATAAAGGTTTTGCAGTTAGAAAAGTCAGCTATTGAAAGTCCCCTATTAAATTTATAGGGCAGTCACCTACTCTCTACAGGGAGATAATGATGATCACCTACATCCTAGGGTTTAACAATGTACCCTCCTTTGTATAGCATGATGACCTTATACTTCATTACTATACAAGGTGGCATTGAAATAAGAATAGATCAGTTGTTTTTTCCTCAACCTTTGCGGCTGAAAATTGCTCTGTTTGGGAGAATTATACGTTGTTCAAAATTAAGAGGAGGAAATGCAAAGTCCAACATGGTTCTACCTAGTAGCCTTAAACCCCATATAACTCTTCTGGTTTTAATACCTTCTCTCCTTAATAATTAATTTTGATGACTGGAAGATATTTTCTCTGATACACGTTTCCAACTGTTTAACTGTAGATCTTGTACCATTTTTTTTATATTGTTTTGCAATGGCTTCTCTGTTGTAGTGCCTCCGTGATTCTTTCATCACCTTCAATCTCTAATTTTGCAATTAGGATGCAAGTGTTGCTAGATCTTCCTTGTACTCTCTCATATCCAAGAAGTAATGGAAATAACAAATTTCCATACCATGAGGCAACAGCCCATTTAAAGGCCTTTAGAATACATCAACATTCCACATTGAGGCCAATCCTAAATAGGTAGCATCTTTACTTAGAAATATGAGTACCAACTTCCTAATAATGTCTGCCAATAAAAAGAAATTCATGGTTTTGTGACCCCTTTCCTGAGAGATGTGGTTTCCTATCCATTCACTTCTCAAAAGTCCAGCTCCATGAACAATATACCTTAAAGGGATTTATTATCTTGGACTTATGTCTTGATAAAATGTCTAAAAGTTGATATTTAAAAGCAAAGATTTTCATCAGTGCTTGTTGATATATATAGTATTGCAAACATCTAACATCAAATTGACCTCATTGATTGCATTTTAATACACTCTATTCCATTCATTGTGATCTTGTTTATTTATATTTCTGTTTTTTAATCTGTATCTTCTAATATTTTCATATTTAGTTCTATGAAGGTAAAAGTCCCTGTAAATATTGTGAATAGTCTGGATACTCTACAGTATTAATATGACACCTAGTTAAAATCTTTACAGCTTAATTATTTATGACTTTTCATATTATCAATAGTATAATTAGGCACTTCAAGTGACCAGTTTTCAATTATTCAACAATATGACTTATTTATTATTATTTTTAAATAAATGTTGAAATAGCTTGCTGGACAATATGATCTCCTACTGTTTTCCTTTCTATTAAAAAGGTTACAAAATCTTTAATAAACTCTCTGTCAAAAATTTAAAGAGACAGTGTACTGTAAAATAGTTTTTTCCTTAATGTGTTTCTAATAACTTGTTATACCAGCTGCAGAGTATAAAATGTATGAGAAATTGTTTTTTATGTTTCTTTTTGCATGTGAAATAGCTGGTTTCATTTTTTTGAAACCACAAACTAATAAAATTAATTGAGCTTGCAGGGAAATCAGATCTTATTTTATCACTTTCTGTACACACACATGCCTCTTTATATTATCTATATCTGTAAACCAAAGCCCAACTTTTATTGAAAACAAGTAACAATTTACATTTTATTATTTATCTCTCATAATCTCCACTGGGAATATAATTTATTTTGATTACTATGGGCTAGATTACAAGGGGATCGATACATGTATATTGATGTTTATTGCTCTTGAGTCCTAACAGGGCTCAAGGTAAATCAAAAGCGCTCAAATTTTAGACTTCTATGGGGCGCTACAAAAGCTATTTCTTTTTATTGCTTGTGCTTTAACACAAATGTGCACTAGACCAACTGCACTTATGCTGAAGGTGCCTTGTTGGGGGGCCCTGAATGAACTTTGATCCCTCAATATAAACACTAGTGCTGGAAACTATTACTGATTTCCACTAATGCTGATTAGGAATACTTTAAATACCTATGTTCATCACTTAAAATGTTCTTTTCATTCATGTATTTATTTATTTAATTTGAGAAGGAATTATGGCCTAGTGAGTAAAGGGGCTCTAGGAGGACCTGAATCAGCTGTGGGAACCATGATGTAAAAGTGGTCAAGTGAGGCATCACTACTGCTATATGCACACCACAGTCCAGTGAGCCACTTGGTAACAGTCATAATTCCAACAGAATGGCAAGCTATTGTTAAACTTTTTACACTCTTGGAGGACTTGCCTTGCAGGGATTAATTCTTGATAGATGGGGCAGTAACTCTGTTCATTATACATACTGTATATTATCGCATGTTGCTTTAGAAAGTATAGTGATAAATAACAGATATCATTTACCTAAATGGTAATTAACAATGAAAATCTAAGACATTCACTTATATTGGTGATTAATAATGGATTTTTAAACACGGATTCAAGATATCAAGGAGCTTTTCAGAGACTTTATCAACATTTTATGGAGCATGTCTGTACAGGTTTTTTTAAAAAAATAATATGTATTTGTCTATATTTTTTATATAATGAACTAATTAAAGTTTGCGTAAATTTAGGATTTTGTGGAGTCTCCTTTTTTGTAAAACCACCCACCTTGCAAGTGCTGTATTAAGACTCACTCTTGGTATTTCTTTTAGGCTTTGTTAATGTTTAGACTTTGTGTCTCTGTGCACCTGAAGGAAGTGTAATGTGTTATGGTCCTCTGAGCTCCCAACTTATATCTATAAATTCCCTTATGGAGCAATGTCAGCTGAACTAAACCTTTTATGGTAAATCTGTTTAACCAAGGAACTATCATTATGCAATCTAATTTTAGCAAGATCCAGCGATATTAATATTACAGCCCCCACTATTATTAGCACCCCAATTGTAAGCTGGTTCTATGTATACATAGCATTTCTATACCCAATACCTAAGTATATAAACTTTCAGTAGTAGGGATAATTTGTAAACAATTTAGGCCTAGATCACAAGTTGAGTGTTATTTTAATGTGTGCATGAATTACCCCCTACATTGCTGTGTTTTTCGGCATGAGATTGATGCTCCATTTGCATTTGCTGGTATTACTGAGTGGAGCACAAATATCGTGCTCGGGAAAGCACAATTTTTATGCTCCATTCATAGGGCTCCATGTACTAAGCAGTCAGCGAGCTACCCGCAACAAATCTCGCGCCCAAACTCGCAAACTGATATGTACAAAGCCGTCAATTATGTAAAAACTCGCATCTTTAAAATTGCGAGCGTACTTATCCGCCATACCTCGCTACCTCTCCATTTTTTACTGTAATTAGACACATTTGACCACCAACTCGCCAAAAACGAATGTACTAAAAAATCTATTTGTCCGCTCGCGTCAATTTCCGCTCCCACCTCGTTATTTTTGGCTCGCCACCTTTTAGGTGGCGGGCAAGGTACAAAACAATAGGAAAGTCACTCTAGACGCCAGTCTAGACATATATAAAAGGCAGTAATATCAGCATTGTACTTACATTGTTCATTTCAGCAGCTATGGAGAGAATTCTGTTTTTGTTTATTCTCCGTTTGATGCAAATCTGGGCTAGAAGACAGAATACTGGAAATGTAGCTAATCGATTGGTTAGAAGAAGGAGAGTTCGAGTCCCCCGTGTATTCCTTCCACGGGTTGGTTTGCACGGCCTTTCTGACCGAGAGATCATACAAAGATTCCGGCTTGATCGTGAATCGATATTACACCTGTATCGAGAGATTGAAGATCATTTGGAGCCGATGACTGCTCGTTCACAAGCTATTCCGGGACTTCTCAAACTATTAGCGGCATTGCATTTTTTTGCAACAGGCTCCTTTCAGGCAGTTTCTAGCGTCATTATTGGAATGAGTCAATCTGCTTTTTCACGCCACTTATCCAAAGTAATAGGGGCTATGATGGTTATTTTTCATCGATATGTTTGTTTGCCATCTACCCCTGAAGAATGGCAATCTATCAAGTCAAATTTCTATAGGATGGCTGGGATGCCCAATGTCCTAGGTGCCATAGACTGTACCCATGTTGCTGTAAGACCACTTCAAGCTCGTGAGGAGATCTATAGGAATCGAAAGCATTTCCATTCCTTGAATGTCCAGATGGTCTGTGACCCCCACATGAGGATTATCAGTGTCCGTTCTAACTTTCCTGGCTCCTGTCATGATTCTTACATTTTAAGGCAGACTGGGTTATACCGGAAGTTCGAGGAGGGAAATATGCCTGACGGATGGCTTCTAGGTAAGCATAACTGGCGTCTAATATGTCTCTCATTTCAATGTACCAAAATTGCGCCCAATTTGTCGACTGTAATCTGTATAGTTTAATTGTATTGTATAGTTCTGAATCTTTATAATTATTCTTATATTAATATTTATATTTATTATATCTTCTATTAGGAGATGGAGGGTACTCATGTACAGAATGGCTGTTGACTCCCTATAACAACCCACAGACCAGAAGTCAAGTACGTTTCAATGAAGCTCACCGATCTACCAGGGGGATTATTGAGAGGACTTTCGGTCTTTTGAAAATGCGGTTTCGATGTCTTGATCGTTCTGGTGGTGCTATGCAGTATGCACCAGAGAAAGTTGCCAAAATTATATTGGTTTGCTGCATACTGCACAATATTGCAATTAAAAGAGGCTGTCCATTAGAAGATGAAGATCCAATAGATACTGATGATTTACCAGAAGAAATATGTGTCGAACAAGCTAATAGGCGTGGAAATGCAACAAGGGACATGGTTTCAGAACAATATTTTGTGTTTGAGGATTAAAGTTTCAGTTGATCAATAAAAAACTTTCTTTATTAACTTGTCTCCATTTTTTTTTAAGAGTTAAGGTTATTAAAAATCACTCATGATAAACAGTTAAATACATAACAGTTGTTGCTCTTCAATTATCAAAGGTTTCAAATAAATAAAGTTTATGATCAAAGTTATTACAGACAATATATTATAGGTAATACATTGTCTTTGTGACATCACACTAGTGTCTACAGCTGCTCTCACTCTTTTACATATGTGATTATTGTAATGTAATCCCTCCATAGCTGATGCTAATTCATTGTATTGTGTCATTGAATTTTAGCTGTAACAAGCGACAGTATATTCAACAGTGCTTTATGTTATCAGATTGGATTTTTGAGTTAAAAAAGACTTGCTAATTTTATTTGTTTTATTCTAACCTCTATTTTTAACAGCTACTAGGTTTTCCCATATTCAAATAAATACCTTAAGGGATTACTCTTAGCACTTATTTTCTTAACCTTTATAATATATTTTTGCATTCAAGATTTGTTAAAAGAATAGTGGCATATAGAAAATAATGGCAAAATAAATTATTTTATTACAAAATTATAATCTTTAAACATTATATATTAACAATTGCAAACCAAAGTAACTTGTTAAACATATAAACACATATGAAAAAAAAGGAAATGTTTAGAAACCAAATAACAATTGTAAACCAAAATAAATTCTAATACATATAAACACATATGAAACAAAGAAAATGTTTATAAACAAAATAACAATTGTAAACCAAACAACATTTTAATACATATAAACACATCTTTAAATAATTAAATGTTTATAAACAAAATAAAAATTGTAAACCAAATTAAATTTTAATACATAAAAACACATCTGAAACAAATAAAATGTTTATAAACAATAACTATTGTAAACCAAAGTATAAATGTTAATACATATCAACACATCTGAAACAAAGAAAATGTATATGAAACAAATATCATTTGTAATAACTATAAACATCGATATTTACAAACCTTCATAAAATACATTAATCTACATATACATTATATTTTTCTCTATTTTTCGGGGATACATATCTATATCAATGCGCTAATGATTGACATAACGATTAATCACGTCATCGTCTAACATGTCGCGTCCTGAACCTTTTGGTGCTGGAGAATTGGTGATATTAGTTTATGCCATGGATAAATATTTCCCTAAACGGATTGGTGGTGTGAGGGGAGTGAGACAGGAATGCCGAGACAAAATTATATACGAGATGCTGAGAAGAATGCATTGTATTTCAAAAATTAAAAGAACAAGACGACAGTGTCTTAGAAAATATAGTGATTTGAAGAGAAGAGAACCGAAGTACTATAAATCGATTCGAAGATTGATAAGGACATGTAAGTTTCAAAATTATATATGAAATAATTTTTAATAATATAAAAAAAGGGTTTATTTTTGAACTGCGTCATCATTGACGAATCCAGGAAAATAATATTTCCTGACTGTTACTTTGACTATATTAGTATATACAATTGCAAAAAGTTACAAAAGTTAGCATGCAGAACTGAGTTAGTAGATTAAAATTTAACTATATAACTATATACACTTAAAAGGTTAGAAAACTTAGCATACAAAAATGAGTTAGTAGAGTAAAATATAACTATATTAGTATATAACATTGAAACATGCAGAACTGAGTTAGTAGAATAAAATATAAATATATTACTATATAACATTGAAACATGTTAGAAAAGTAAGCATGCAGAACTGAATGTTTTGAAAACCACAAATTAATTTGAATAATTATTTCAATTTTTTTTATTAAAATTTTTTATTATATATATGTTTATAGATATGAGAAGTAGGAGAATGAAGTGTGCACACCCACCACGCTACTTAAGGTCAATGTTGGTGCAAACACCCAGAAGTGAAGCTCTTTCTCCACCTTTGCCAATAACACTATTGGATATTGAATTATCTCCAAATCCATATGAAATTTGTCATAAAGAGACACAGACAGGTAATGACTTATTATTTAAATTTTAAATCATATATTTTAGGTTTTGGCTTAAAAAGTTTTAGCATGCAATATTAATCAAGTTGCTAATTTACTTCTATTATCATTTTTTTCCTCATTTACTTTCTATCTTTATTTGAAAAAGAGGGCATCTAAGCTAAGGAGCCAGCCAATTTTTGGTTGAGCACCATGGACAGCACTCTTTGATTGGTTCTGTCCAATTATCAAGTACAACACAGTTGGTTCACCAAAAATGGGCTGGCATCTAAACTTAGATTCTTGCTTTTCAAATAAAGATACAAAAAGAATGAAGTAAAATATAAAGTTTATTTAAATTGCATGCACTATCTGAATCATGAAACTTAGAAATTGGTTTCTATGTCACTTGTAATGATTATTATTATTATTGTTTTAAATAATATATACAAGGTTTTTGATTTAATAGTTTTCTATCTTTGTAATTTCGTTCATAGATATTACCATGGAAGAAATGGAAACTAGTATGGAAATGGAAGAATTTCAAAATCCTGATAGTGTGACAATATTTGAAGCATTAACTTCAGATGATACTCAACCAAGGATAGAAGTTTTACCAACAATGATGGTAGATAAAGGTATGTTTCATACTCAGTAATCTTAAATCTAAGAAAATACAAGTTTTAACTAATACATATATTGTATATTTCAAATAGGAGTTGGCTCAGATGAAAGCTTTAAAGGAGTGGACATAAGTGTGGAAGCTAATATAGTAGATAACGTAGATAACAGCACATCAGGAGGTAATATTTGTGATGAAAAACCCTATCATACATTGAATATGTATATGACAATTGAATTAAATTTTGCTTTTCATTTATTTTTCTACAGATTTATCTTCAACATCAACTATTGAGACTGCAGACAAAAGTACTCAGAGTTGTCTAGAAGATCATGTTAAACAAAAAATTTCTAAAATTAGGGCAACTTTGGCAATGTTAATGGAGCAAGTAGATTTTTTATACCGTAAATATGTAATTTGATTTCATTTTTTGTTTTGTCATGATTAATAACTGAGAAAAAGTTTTGTGTTGAAGAATCAAAAGTGAGTTTGAATTTATGTAAATAAACTTTTTTTTTGGCCATAAAAAAATTTGTCTTTATTAAATAATAACATTTTAAACTTAAAGGGACACTGTATCCAAATTTTATCTTTTGTGATTCAGATAGAGCATGCAATTTTAAGCAACTTTCAAATGTACTCCTATTATCAAATTTGCATGCTCTATCTGAATCACAAAAGAAAAAATTTGAGTACAGTGTCCCTTAAAAATACACAAACAATAACTTTGTACACAATATACAGAGTAAAAAAATTAACAGTGAATAACATTTGAAACTTAAAGGGACACTGTATCCAAATTTTATCTTTTGTGATTCAGATAGAGCATGCAATTTTAAGCAACTTTCAAATGTACTCCTATTATCAAATTTGCATGCTCTATCTGAATCACAAAAGAAAAAATTTGATTACAGTGTCCCTTAAAAATACACAAACAATAACTTTGTACACAATATACAGAGTAAAAAAATTAACAGTGAATAACATTTGAAACTTAAAGGGACACTGTATCCAAATTTTATCTTTTGTGATTCAGATAGAGCATGCAATTTTAAGCAACTTTCAAATGTACTCCTATTATCAAATTTGCATGCTCTATCTGAATCACAAAAGAAAAAATTTGAGTACAGTGTCCCTTAAAAATACACAAACAATAACTTTGTACACAATATACAGAGTAAAAAAATTAACAGTGAATAACATTTGAAACTTAAAGGGACACTGTATCCAAATTTTATCTTTTGTGATTCAGATAGAGCATGCAATTTTAAGCAACTTTCAAATGTACTCCTATTATCAAATTTGCATGCTCTATCTGAATCACAAAAGAAAAAATTTGAGTACAGTGTCCCTTAAAAATACACAAACAATAACTTTGTACACAATATACAGAGTAAAAAAATTAACAGTGAATAACATTTTAAACTTAAAGGGACACTGTATCCAAATTTTATCTTTTGTGATTCAGATAGAGCATGCAATTTTAAGCAACTTTCAAATGTACTCCTATTATCAAATTTGCATGCTCTATCTGAATCACAAAAGAAAAAATTTGAGTACAGTCTCCCTTAAAAATACACAAACAATAACTTAGTAAACAATATACAGATTAAAAAAATAAACAGTGACTAGATAATAAAAAATGTTCACTCCAGACGTGGCCTCTTTGGGTCTGTTGTAGCCTCCCTTTCACTGACAATAGCCAACAGAGATTGTAATGTCCTTTCGCTGATGCTCAAAGCTCTGTTAATTTGATGGTTTTTCTCTTCATCCATCTGCCTCTGCCACTGGAACATCTCTCTTTGCAGCTGTAATTTCTGCATCTCTATCTCATTCCTTTGCCTTTCGATTTCCACATTTTTTTCTGACAGAGCAGCCCAGCGTTCAATATTAGTGTTAATAATATTCTGCATTTCTCTGTGGTCCTCTCTGTATTGCCTTGCCAGTGTCAACATTTCCCTCAATGCAACATCGCCAAATTGTCCTTCTGCCGGTGTATTGTCAATATTTACACCACCTGTTTGCAGTTCAATTGGTGGTGCCTGTGTTTCAACAGGTTCATCAATGTTTTCTGGTGTGTGAATTTCATCCGGTTGCGCATCTCCCAAATCTTCAAGAATATCTGGAGTCTCACTTCCATCATGCCCTCCTGGTGGTTCATCTTGAATGGGATTTTCCACTATCGGCATGAGATTGATAGTGATCTCCCTTGATGAGTTTTCTTCTTCTAGATCAAGACATAACAAATTGTTAGTAAATAAAAATAAAATGTTATAAAAACACTTGCAGAAATAGAATAGAAGGAGAGAGCAGATACAACCGTCATACAACAATTTAAGTTACATTATATATATATACATATATGATACATACCATCAAATAATGGAGATGAATGTCCAGTCAATCTCTGGAAAAGACGTCCCAAATCACCTATAAAAAAATAAATAACATAAAAATAAATAAATAAAATGCTTTTTTGTCAATGTAACGATATATTCAAAATTATTAATGGAAATGTATTTTGCAATTAACTGGACACTGAAGCAAAAATAATCTTTTTGAGAATAAGATATATTGCATGTAATTTCTATCAGCTTTCTTATGTAATACTATGATCAATTCTCAAAAATAAAATAATGATAAATTTTAAAAAAATTAGAAAGTTGATTAAAATAGCATGCATGCTCTACAAGAATCCTCATTTAAAAAAATATGTACAAGATCTCGAAATAGAATATGTCAATAATTCAATAATGCCCTCCCCAACGAATTTTACAAAATTGCAAAGTTAACAATTTTGCCATATCTAACCTCATTATATAACAACATATATATAAAGGGTAACCCCCCTTCTCCTAATTTTGCAGCTTCCTGCACTACGCTGATCCTTAAGCAAGGTAAGGATCCAAAGAGGAAGGAGTCATATAGACCCATAGCCTTGCTTAATTCAGATTACAAAATTCTTACCACCATTCTGGCCTCGAGACTCCAAACAATTCTTCCTGGTGTTATTCATAAGGACCAAGCGGGCTTTATGTCCAAGCGTAACTCTTCAGCTAAGATAAGAGAATTGCTTCTTACTATTGATTTTTTCAGTACTGGGGAGAGTATGGGGGCTGGAGGGCAGGGGGTCACTCCTGATCTAGCTGTTATAGCAATAGATGCCGAGAAGGCTTTTGATTCAATACACCATGATCATTTAATTCACTCCTTGCAACATTTCGGTTTTCATGGTAATTTCCTTAACTTTGTTAGTAATCTATATAATGTAGCGTCTACAAAAATGTTAATTAATGGCTCGATTTCCTCAGATATTTGGCTTAAAAGAGGTACTCGTCAGGGGTGCCCTCTTTCCCCACTTCTCTTTAATGTTTCCATTGAACCCTTGGCCATATGCATTAGGCAACAGCTGGAGGGGATTAAGATTGGCACGGAAGAGCTGAAAATAGCTCTGTATGCCGATGATGTTCTAATTTACATGTCTAACAGTGCCAACAATATTCCTAAACTCATATCCATCATTGAACAATTCGGTTCCTTCTCCGGGTATAGAGTGAATACCACAAAATCGGAACTTATGTGGATTAAACCCCCCAAGGAACCTATGCTAAACATACCCTTCAAAATAGTCTCCAGAGCTTTTAAATATCTAGGGTTAATGATTTCACCTAATCCGGAAAAATGGTATAACCTTAACATCACCCCAGTTCTTAACAGAGTTATGAAGACTCTTAAAAATTGGCAGAATCTCCCCCTCTCGTTGTCAGGCCGCATAGCCTTATATAAAATGATTTGTCTTCCCAAAATTTTATATGTAATACAAAACATGTCATTGATCATAAGGGGAAGAGATTTGACAATATTTAACACTTTTCTGAGAAAATTCCTGTGGCAAAATAAAAAACCCAGAATTTCCTTACTTAAACTTTCTCTCCCCAGAGAACTAGCGGGCCTGGCGCTACCAGATTTAAAACTTTATAACTATGCCTTTTTACTACGCCTAATTTTGGACTGGGTACATGAGAGAGACTACGTCACTAACAATAATCTAGAAAGGAACATAATACATCCATATCTCCCTTTAGCAAATATTCACTGTACTGTTGCTCAATTACCGAAGGAGGTGAAAAAGATGAGAACAATCTATAACCCCCTTCAAGCTTGGTGGAAAGTGTGCAAACTCTTAGGTGTTGAACATAGGATTTCTAAGTTCATGCCACTATCAGGTAACCCTCAATTTCAAGCGGGAATTCAATTTTCACCTTTCCAGAGATGGTATAAGGTAGGGCTAAGAAAGCTCTCTCAGTTACTAGATTTTGAAAGAACATGCATAAAAACCTTTGGTGCACTGAGAGCGGAATATAAACTCCCCCAAAAAGATTTCTTTGCGTATTTACAAGCAAGGCATTTCGCATCTAATATAATAAGCACTTATGGTTGGAATTGGTCACAGGGGCCAATAGAGAAATGGCTTATCTTAGCTAAAATTGGTACTATGTCAATTTCAACTAGTTATACAGATTTGAGCTCTATAAAAGGAGCCTCTAATCTGGAAAAAATCTCCACTAACTGGGCTCCTGCTTTAAGGCAAAGTTTTATAGAGACTAGTTGTATCCAATTCTCAATTGCGGAAACTAAACGAGTCACTCTTTCTTCCACATGGAGAGAATCCCACATTAAATTATTATTAATGACTTTTTTTACTCCAGAAAAGGGAGCGCGGTACGGTAATTTTAAATTTAGCTCTTGCCCTAAATGTTCCCTTCCTTCTGCTAATCTTATACATATGTTCTGGGATTGCCCAAAACTTCAACAATTTTGGTCGAAATTACAATACTGGCTTAATACTATTCTGGGAACCTCCTCTCTGAGATTAGAGGTATCTCACATTATATTTTTATGGAAGGACTTAGAAGCGCAGATAGGCAATTCCAAAATTGTTAATATGGCCATATTAGCAGCCAGATACTTAATTCTCAGAAAATGGCGGGGAGGGACTGTCCCCAGTATCCCGGAGGTCAAAAATTGTCTAAAAAAACAATGTACTCTTGAGCAAATGGATACTAATTTAAATGAGGAACGAGAGGTCATTTCATTCTTTAAGAAGTGGGCACTTTTTATTAAATCTTTTCCCTCAAGTGAAATTGACCTCCTGATTTATCCATTTAGAAACTCAGAAATGGTGTTGTTGGGCCTATGGTAATTCACTCACTCTCTTTCCTGGTTTATTTTTTCCCCTTATTTCCCTTTTTTTTTTTTTTTTTTTTTTTTTTTTTTCCTCTTAGTTCTATTACTTGTCTGTATGTACGTCGGCTGTTTGTTGTTGCTGGGCCCACCCCAGTTAAGGATGAGGATTGCCGATTAAGTTATTGTCATCTCTTAACTGGACGTATTTTAAGTTAGAGGGGGAAAGTTAAACCTCTCCAACAGGTGATCATTTATTTGAGTAGAACAAACACTGAAATTTCACATTAGGCAGGTTAGCCTTACATAAGGTATACTTTTTCCTTTTTTGGTTTTTGTCTGGTTTTTTTTTTTTTTTTTTTTCTGTTCTCTTTTTTCTTTTCATCAATTAGATGTTTCTGTGTTTTTATGAGTGTTCATTTGTTTTTGTATTTTACTTAATCAGGAAAAGCCCAACTAGGTGTACAAATATTTCATATAAAGGGATCAGTAATTTGGTATGTGTTATGTGAAATTTTTCATTTAAAATTGTTTTGTTTTAGTAATATATTTCGTGTTATCTGGCCCTGCGAGGCACAAAGAGATTGAATTAATTTGATTGTACACTCTGTTGGTTATAAATAAACATTAGAAAAAAAAAAAAATAGCATGCATGCTCTACAAGAATCCTCATTTAAAAAAATATGTACAAGATCTCGAAATAGAATATGTCAATAATGACATTTGACATTTAAAAAAAAAATTAAAAAAAAAAAGAGAGATAAAAGAGATAAAACACACAACATTGAAATTATTCATTTGTAAAGTACTTACCAGTTGCTCTACCAACACCAGTTTGTGGAGTGCTGGTCCTTAGATCCGGAAGTGTGTCCGCCGAGGAAGTTGTGTGTGTAACATTAGATGATGAGCGTATAAATTGTCCATGTGTAAAACTGGCCGAAGGTCTTGAAACAGCTGCACCGGGTGGTCTCGAAACCGCAGAAGAAGAAGTAGAACAAGTGGGCACCTCGTTACTCCTCACAGGCTCTGCTGTTGTTGGCATCGCTTTAAAAAAAAAAAAAAAAAAAAAAATTAGGTTTAGTTTTATTTATATTTGAAACTGAAAGTTAAAACTGTTAATAATAATAATTACAGCAGTGAATGCAGGCTCAATCATTAAAGGGACATGCCAACCACCTTTTTTTATGATTTGGAAAGAGAATGCAGTTATAAACATCTTTATAATTTACTTATATTATCTAATTTGTTTTATTCTATAGATATTCTTTGTTGAAAAGCATTTGATTGATGCACAAAGAAGCCTCGTGTGATTGGCTCAACATGTGTATTTATTTTTCTTCAACTAAGAATATCTAGAAAATTGAAGTAATATGTTGTTTAAATTTCAATTCTCTATCCGAATCATTAATAAAAGATTTTGGGTTTAGTGGCCCTTTAAAGGGACATGAAAAAAAATAATTACCTTTACAAATTGCATAAGAAAATGCTTTTTTAAAAATATTTAAATGTATTATGTTTTTGCATTCATTGGATTTTTATACTTTGAGGAAAAGCAAATCTATACAGGCACAGTAAATGATCATTGGTTGATGCACATAGATGGTTCATGTGACTGCGTCAACTATGTGCATAGCTATATCTGAAAAATGTATGTTTATAAAGCGGAGAACAATTTTGAAAGATGCTAACAATAATATTCTATAGTGAAATAACGCAACATGGAAGTCAATAGATCAGAAATTTAAGAAGGCATGTGATCTGGGGTTAGTCTCATGATTAATGTCGGACATACAATATTATTTTAATAGTTTCAAATTACATTATTTCTATTGTCATTATCTCTTTAAGGTTTCTATGCAATACTGGTTTGAAAATAAACACATGGGTGTTATCTTTAGGGATCACTATATTAATAATCAACAAATCTTTAGTTCCGTTAGACCATTAAAAAAAAGGCAGTATAACAATACTATTATTGTACAATCCCTTATACATATATGAGACATAAATGATTACAGTATTTGGGGCCTAAATGGCTTGTACAATCCCTTATACATATATGCGAGATAAATTATTACAGTATTTCGGGCCTAAATGGCTTGTACAATCCCTTATACATATATGCGACATAAATGATTACAGTATTTCGGGCCTAAATGGCTTGTACAATCCCTTATACATATATGCGACATAAATGATTACAGTATTCAGGGCCTAGATGGCATATAGGATACTGAAGCGTAAGAAGTCAGATAATGTTATTTTAAAGAAATATATATTGGAGACAATAACCTATCATAACTTTAAAAAGAACATTTAAGTCAACTATGTTGTACATTTACCTCTTAAATCACTGTCACAATCATCCGTTATGCCAGTGATGATCTCCGGTCCCAGACGCTGAACAAGCTTCTGCTCATAGTCATTGAGGTCTGCCACATATGCTGGTCCACCTCCGGTAGCACGTGCCGAATTTTTCTCTCTGGCCAATTTAGCTTTGGCGAAGCGTTTAATGTCGTTGTAACGCTTCTTCAGCTGATCGACATCTTTTTTTGCTGGACCCTGGGCACTAACAGCGTCGCTGATCCTTTGCCAGATCTGCTTCCTTCTAGAAAAATTTGTCTGTTTGACACGACATCCAAACAAATAATCATAAGAGTCAATAATCATATCAATCAAAACGACGTTTTGCTGATGAGAAAAGTGAGGATTCTTGGATTTTGAAGCGGTTTCAGATCCAGATGAAGCCATATCGAAATAGTAAATAAAGATCTCAAAAACGAGCGCTCTGTAATTACTCTCCAAAAATTTTGGAACAATAATAAAGTTGTTTAGAAAACTTGTCCATTTATAGGAGCAAAATTCTATTCCCGCGTCTACTATGACGTTCATGACACCTTACATGTCACGTGTTAACAATTGGCCAGACAATTGAACTGAAAGTTAAGTACATCAGCTTATTCGCGGCGAGCGAGGCGTCAAATTTATCAATATTCCGCCACTGCTCGCGGCGGGCTAGAGGTGTCTATTTGTTGTGGGATTATTAGTACATAGCTACAGCGGACACCATTTCGCCCGCGGCGAGTAACGGCGAGTTTAGCCGCGTCTAAAATGACGGATGAATTGACGGCTTAGTACATGGAGCCCATAATCTAGACCTTAGTACACTAAGGTCCAGATTACCAGTGGAGCATTTTTAACGCTCCTGCTTGTGCGCTAACTCTGCTAAAAGTAACCTTTTTAAACATCTGGTACTATTACAAGTTGAAAGTAAAAAGTTTTCGCTCTCTAACCCTATGCAAAAATCCGACCATTGAATATCGCATTAACTATTTCCCCATAGAAGTCAATTGAGCAAAAAATACCCTACACGCACAAACCCATCCGCAAATTCTCAAGTGCTCTCACCCAACATGAAAATATGTATGTATGTATGTATAGGGTACTTTTAAAGCGTGGCTAATCACCCGTTAGGATCTCAAGACGCTGCTCATTTTATCAACCTCGGAAGGATGATAGGCTGAGTGGATCCCATTGGGGATCAAACCCGCAACCCTCAGGTCACTACAGAGCTCAGCCACAGTGCATTAGCATGCTGAGCTATCTGTCCAGCTTTGCTGAGCGGAATGTGAACTATAAATATTTTACATTCCAATGTTCTTCAAATCTCAGAATATGTTCTATTTATTCATGATGAATACATATTTCTACATATGGTATTTTTGTACAATATATATCTATATCTATAATACCCAAATCTACATCTCTGCACCAGACCTATCCCCTTCCTTACTAACTTGTTTCACTAACTGTCTTTCTAATATTTAATCCTGGATGTCTTCTCACTACCTTAAGCTAAATCTCTCAAAAACAGAGCTCCTTATTTTTCCCCCTTCTTCCAAAATCCCTACCCCCAATCCCTACCCCCAACTTTCTCTAACTGTTGTTAATAATATCATTACTCCAACCCCTCATGCCTGCTGTCTTGGGGTCACACTTGACTCAGCTCTACTCCCCACATCCAGTCTTTGGCCAATTCTTGCCAACTCCACCTTAAAAACATCTCCAAAATACACCACTTCCTCACACAAGACACAACTAAGACTCTAATCCACTCATTAATCACTACCCACCTTGACTATTGCAACTCTATCCTCTCCAGCCTCCCTAGCTGCCATCTATCTCACTTACAATCCATATTAAATGTCTCTGCCAGGCTGATCTTCCTTACACATTGCTCCTCATCTGCTGTCCCTCTCTGCTAGTCCCTTCACTGGCTTCCTCTAACCTCCAGAATAAAACATAAAATCCTGACTTTTAAAGCTCTCAATAATACAGCTCCACCCTATATTTTTGACCTAGTCTCCAGATACACGCCCTCACATTCCCTTCGCTCTGCTCATGACCTCCTCTCTTGTTACCTCCTTACATTCCCATCTACAAGACTTCTTGAATACTGGCCCCTATGTTGTGGTACTCTCTGCCTCACTCTACACTACTCTTCCCTAGTTTTCAAAATTTCAAGAGCTACTTAAAGACTCTACTGTTAATGTATGCATATAATATACAATAACATTTTCCTTTCTTAGTTCCTCTCCTCCTTTAGTTATCCCTTGAACCCTCTTAGTGTGTAGCCTAGCTGCTTTGTAGATCACTTTCACAAGAGATGATTTATAACCGTGAAACTCTTGGCAGAGCCCTCTATCCCTTTGTCTCTCATAATTGCCACCTTAAATATTAGACCTCTGTCTTTAGAGCTGCAGATTTTGTTGGTGCTATACAAATAACTGATAATAATAATAATAATGATAATAATAATAATAAATATGCATTTTCATATTTTCATTTACTTAACTGCAAAGGGCTCCAGTACACACACACACACACACACACACACATATATATATATATATATATATATATATATATATATATATATATATATATATATATATATATATATATATATATATATATATATATATATATATATATGTGTACATATGTATTTATGTGTTTAAATGTGTATATATGTCTATATGTCTGTAAATATATATGCATGTATATATATATATATATATATATAAATATATATATATATATATATATATATATAGATATATATATATATAAATAAATATGTACACACACATATATATATATAAAACACACAGAGAAAGTCCAGTACTTGCTAACAAGCTCTCAGCTAGGATTAAACGCAAAACTGGAAGAGTTAATTACTGCATCTGGCCAAATGGGACAAGCCCAGGTACCACGTCAAGGTCTCTTCCAAAACCTTCGGTCCCTAATAGTGATGTTGCGAACCTAAAAATTTTGGTTCACGAATGGCGGATTCGAACTTTCGCAAATGTTCGCGAACCAGCGAACCGGGCGAACCGCCATTGACTTCAATAGGCAGGCGAACTTTAAAACCCACAAGGATTCTTTCTGGCCACAATAGTGATGAAAAAGTTGTTTCAAGGGGACTAACACCTGGACTGTGGCATGCCGGAGGGGGATCCATGGCAAAACTCCCACGGAAAATTACATAGTTGATGCAGAGTCTGGTTTTAACCCATAAAGGGCCTAAATCACCTAACATTCCTAAATTGTTTGGAATAACGTGCTTTAAAACATCAGGTATGATGTTGTATCGATCAGGTAGTGTAAGGGTTACGCCCGCTTCACAGTGACAGACCAAACTCCCCGTGTAACGCACCGCAAACAACCGCAAACAGTCCATTTGCACAACCACGAGATAGATAGATTTGATAGATAGATACATTGAAGGCAACTTCAATTAGATTACACTAGCAGACTGATGTTTCACAGTCAAAAAATATTTTTTTAAAATATTTACACTACTGTTATAACAAATATGATTGGTGGCAATAGTTGGCAAGTGGGCCTGGCACACACGCTGGGAGGAAGGCAACTGCAATTAGATTACACTAGATGACTGATGTTTCTCAGTCAAAAAAGTTTTTATTTTAAATATTTACAATACTGTTATAACAAATATGATTGGTGGCACTAGTTGGCAAGTGGGCCTGGCACACACGCTGGCAGGCAGGCAACTGCAATTCAATTGCACTAGCAGACTGATGATTCACAGTCAAAAAAGTTTTTATTTAAAATATTTACACTACTGTTATAACAAATATGATTCGTGGCACTAGTTGGAAAGTGGGCCTGGCACACACGCTGGCAGACAGGCAACTGCAATTAAATAACAATAGCAGACTGATGTAAAAGATTTTTTTTTAAAAAAAGTTACACTAATGTTACAACAGATAGGAGTGATGGCACTCAGGATAGAAGTAGGCACAGTATGTGCTGGCAGCCTGACACACAGGCTGGCACTATTGGCAGGCTGGCCTGGCAACTAAAATTAAATAACACTAGAAGACTGATGTAAAAGTTTTTTTTACAAAATTTAAACTAATGTTACACCAGATAGTAGTGGTGGACTGGCACTGAGGATGGAAGTAGGCACAGTATATGCTGGCAGCCTGACACACAGGCTGGCACTAATGGCAGCCAGGCTGGCCTGGCAACTAAAATTAAATAACACTAGAAGAGGACTGATGTAAAAAAAAAATTTTAAAAAAAATTTACACTAATGTTACACCAGATATAAGTGGTGGAAAAAAGAGCTATTAATCACACTATATGATGTGGGCCTGACACACAGGCCTGATGGAAAATGAAATTAGATTACACTAGAAAAATGATTTAAATTTTTTTTTTTTTTTTACTTTATAATAATGTTAAGCATATATGAGTGGTGGCTGGCACAGCAATTAACCACAGTATATGCTGTGTAAGCCTGACACACAGTCCTGATAGAAAATGAAATTAGATTACACTAGCAAAATGATTTAAGTTTTGTTGTTTACATTTACACTAATGTTAAGCAGATATGAGTGGTGGCTGGCACAGAGCAATTAACCACCGTATATGTGTGTGAGCCTGAGACACAGGCTTGATAGAAAATGAAATTAGATTAAACTAGCAAAATGATTTAAAAGTTTTGTTGGTTAAATTTACACTAATGTTAAGCAGATATCAGTGGTGGCACTAATCACAGTATATACTGTAAGCCTCACACACAGGCTGAAAGCCAGGCAAATGCAAATAAAATTACAAATAATAATTAAAAAAAAATGACTGATGTTATAGCCCTAAAAGGGCTTTTTGGGGTGCTGTCCTTACAGCAGAGATTAGATGAGTCCTTCAGGACTGTAGTGGACACTAAATACACTAGCCTAGCTATCTATTTCCCTATAATGTCAGCAGCAGCAACACTAAAGCTCCTCTCAATAAGAAAGCAAGATCGTAATGAATCTAAAATGGCTGCTGCCAAGGAGCTGGGAGGGTCTGTGAGGGAGTGTCTGCTGCTGATTGGCTCAAATGTGTCAGAAGGCTGTGAGATACAGGGTCAAAGTTTCCTCAATGATGACACATAGGGGGCGGATCGCATATGTTTGCCCGCAGCGGCGAACGCGAACAAGCTATGTTCGCCGGGAACTGTTCTCCGGCGAACAGTTCGCGACATCACTACAGTCATACAAATTTAAATTCTCAATCAAAAAAACTGGGAAAAAGTCATGGTTCAAGGACTTATGTAATCACCCTAGACATATACAAAGTACGGAAAGGGACTGCACTCTCAGACTGGACAGGGTACACATCCTATGACCCTGCAACATGCTCAACCCTGGGTGCTATAGCACTGTCAGGAAGCTGTGCTGTCTCCAGAGTCACAGGCAGTTAACCCCAGACAAGCCTGGATGCATGGTCCATAGAGGATATTACTAAATAAATTAATACAACACATACGGCTAGATTTAGAGTTCTGCGGCCAAAGGGGTGCGTTAGCTACGCGTGCTTTTTTTCTCCCGCACCTTTTAAGTACCGCTGGTATTTAGAGTTCACAGAATGGCTGGGTTAGGCTCCGAAAAGGGAGCGTACACGCATATTTACCGCCACTGCAACTCTAGATACCAGTGTTGCTTACGGACGCGGCCAGCTTAAAAAACGTGCTCGTGCACAATTCCCCCATAGGAAACAATGGGCTGTTTGAGCTGAAAAAAAACCTAACACCTGCAAAAAAGCAGCGTTCAGCTCCTAACGCGGCTACATTGTTTCCTATGGGGAAACACTTCCTAAGTCTGCACCTAACACCCTAACATGAACCCCGAGTCTAAACACCCCTAACCTTACACTTATTAACCCCTAATCTGCCGCCCCCGCTATCGCTGACCCCTGCATATTATTATTAACCCCTAATCTGCCGCTCCGTACACCACCGCAACCTACATTATAGCTATGTACCCCTAATCTGCTGCCCCTAACACCGCCGACCCCTATATTATATTTATTAACCCCTAATCTGCCCCTCACAATGTCGCCGCTACCTACCTGCCCTGATGGTAGCACGTTTAGAGAACCTTTTAAACTAGGCAAAGGGGGGGAGGGTCAATTTGAACAAAATAGAACAGAGAGATCAGTGTCTGAATATGTCTCTCCATTAATATCTCAAGGAAGGGATGACTTAAGAAATGTCACATTAGAAAGTATAGAGGAAAGTACACCAAGTAGCAGCAGAAAGCACATGAAAATTAAATGTATGACAACAAATGCAAGAAGCATGACAGGTAAAATGGGGGAGCTGACGCTCTTAGTTGCAGAAGAGGACTATGATGTTATCAGTATAACTGAAACTTGGTGGGATGATTCACATGACTGGGCAGTTAACTTAGAGGGGTATACATTATTTAGGAGGGACAGGAATAATAAAAGGGGTGGAGGAATCTGCATGTATATTAAACCTGACCTTAAACCTACAATAAGGGAAGATATTTATGATACAAGTGACAATGTAGAGACCCTGTGGGTTGAAATAAAGAGTGGGGGGAAAAATCCTAAAAAAATATTACTAGGAACATGCTACAAGCCTCCCAACATTAGTGACCCAGAGGAAACTCAACTACTAATGCAAATAGGTAAGGCTGCTAATAACAGTGCTGTAATTATGGGAGATTTTAACTACCCTGATATAAACTGGGCCAATGAAACTAGTAATTCAGCTAAGGGGGATAGATTTTTAAATGTTCTCAGGGATAACTTCTTGTCACAATTAATAGAGGAGCCAACTAGGAGTAAAGCTATATTGGATTTAGTGCTATCAAACAATACAGATATAATATCAAACATAGAAATCAAAGAACATTTGGGTAACAGTGATCATAACATGGTCACATTTGAAATCTCTTTTCATATGCAGTGTTTTAAAGGCTTAACTAAGACTTTTAATTTCAAGAAAGCAAAATTCAACGATTTAAGGAAATCATTAAATAATATAAATTGGGACAATGTATTTTCTAATAAAAATACAGAGGATAAATGGATAATATTTAAAAATTTGTTAAATAAATATACATATCAATACATACCATATGGTTATAAAAATAAAAATAAAAAAAATAAGCCGTTATGGCTAAATATAAATGTGTTAAAAGAAATTAGGAAAAAACGTAGGGCATTTAAATTATTAAAAGAAAATAGTACAGACTCAGCATACAATATTTATAAGGAATGTAACAAAGCATGCAAAAAAGCAATCAAATTAGCCAAAATTGAATATGAAAAATTAATTGCCAAGGATTCTAAGTCTAACCCTAAAAGGTTCTTTAAGTACATAAATAGCAAAAAATCTAAGAAGGATAATATAGGTACATTAAAATGTGTGGAGGGTAGCATGATAAATAATGACAGGGAGAAGGCTGAGGTACTAAACCAGTTTTTTTCTTCAGTATACACAAGAGAGGAACCATTGAATGATACTTTGGAACAGAATAGAACATGCCAGTCCATACCACTAACTGGGTTTTGTTTAGAGGATATCAGGAAAAAACTAAAAAATATTAAGGTAAATAAAACTCCAGGCCCAGATGGAATACACCCAAGGGTGTTAAGGGAACTTAGCACTGTTATAGACAAACCTTTATTCTTAATTTTTCAAGACTCATTATCCTCAGGCATGGTACCCCAGGATTGGCGTAAAGCTGATGTGGTGCCACTCTTCAAAAAGGGAAGCAGGGATGATCCAGGAAGCTATAGACCAGTTAGTCTGACATCAATAGTGGGGAAGATATTTGAAGGGATTATAAGGGATTATATTGATGAGCATATTCGTGTAAACAAGATTATGAGTTCTAATCAGCATGGCTTTAGGAGAAATAGATCATGTCAAACTAATCTAATTAGATTCTACGAGGAAGTAAGTAAAAATATAGATAAAGGGGAATCAGTTGATGTGATATACTTAGATTTTGCAAAGGCATTTGATACAGTGCCACATGAGAGATTAATGCACAAAATTAAGGGACTGGGAATAGCTGAAAATGTTAGCTCATGGATAAATAACTGGATAAAAGATAGGGAGCAACGAGTAGCAGTAAATGGATCATACTCAGATTGGACAAAGGTAATCAGTGGCGTCCCCCAGGGATCAGTACTGGGCCCTGTTCTTTTTAATATTTTTATAAATGACTTGGAGCAAGGATTAAATAGCGACATCTCTATTTTTGCAGATGATACTAAGTTAAGTAAGGTCATTAGGTCAGAGCAGGATGAACTCTCTTTGCAAAGGGATTTGCTAAAATTAGAACTATGGGCAAGTGAATGGAAAATGAGATTTAATACGGAAAAATGTAAGGTTCTACATTTTGGAAGTAAAAATAAGCAGGCTATGTATTTTTTAAATGGGACAAGACTTAGCCAAACACAGGAGGAAAGGGATTTGGGAGTAGTAATAGATAACAAGCTAAAGATGAGTGCACAATGCAGGGCAGCGGCTTCAAAGGCTAATAAGATACTAGCATGTATTAAAAGAGGCATTGATTCAAGGGAGGAAAGCATAATTCTGTCATTATATAAAGCCCTGGTAAGACCTCACCTTGAGTTTGGAGTGCAGTTCTGGGGACCGATTGCTAAAAAAGATATTGCAGAACTAGAAAAAGTTCAGAGAAGGGCCACAAAGCTAATAAGGGGATTGGAGAAATTAACCTATGAGGAGAGGCTAGCCAAACTGGGTCTGTTCTCTTTAGAAAAAAGGCGCTTGAGAGGTGACATGATTACTTTATATAAATATATTCAAGGCCCATATACAGAGATGGCAGAAGCTCTTTTTATTCCAAGAAAATTGGTTCTGACAAGAGGTCATAATTTAAGGTTGGAGGAAAGGAGATTTAATCTCCTGCAACGGAAACGTTTTTTCACTGTAAGAGCAATAAAATTGTGGAACTCATTACCAAAGGAGGTAGTGAATGCCAATACCATAGATACATTTAAAAATAGTCTGGATAAATTTCTGTATATAAACAAAATTCATGGATATGATTGCTAGTATTAAATGGGTCACATTTTAATGGGGTTATTTAAGCTTAACTGGAGCTTTTTGTAAGTATTTTAGATTTGTATAGGTTGAACTCGATGGACTTCAGTCTTTTTTCAACCTTATCTACTATGTTACTATGTTACTATGTTACCTACACTTATTAACCCCGAATCTGCCGACCGCACCTCACCGCTACTATAATAAAGTAATTAACCCCTAATCCGCCTCACTCCCGCCTCAATAACCCTATAATAAATAGTATTAACCCCTAATCTGCCCTCCCTAACATCGCCGACACCTAACTTAAATTATTAACCCCTAATCTGCCTAATGGATTAACCCCTAAAGCTAAGTCTAACCCTAACACTAACACCCCCCTAAGTTAAATATAATTTAAATCTAACGAAATAAATTAACTCTTATTAAATAAATTATTCCTATTTAAAGCTAAATACTTACCTGTAAAATAAACCCTAATATAGCTACAATATAAATTATAATTATATTGTAGCTATTTTAGGATTAATATTTATTTTACAGGCAACTTTGTATTTATTTTAACCAAGTACAATAGCTATTAAATAGTTAAGAACTATTTAATAGCTAAAATAGTTAAAATAATTACAAAATTAACTGTAAAATAAATCCTTACCTAAGTTACAATTAAACCTAACACTACACTATCAATAAATTAATTATATACAATACCTACAATTATCTACAATTAAACCTAACACTACACTATCAATAAATTAATCAAATACAATACCTACAAATAAATACAATGAAATAAACTAACTAAAGTACAAAAAATAAAAAAGAACGAAGTTACAAAAAATAAAAAAATATTTACAAACATTAGAAAAATATTACAACAATTTTAAACTAATTACACCTACTCTAAGCCCCCTAATAAAATAACAAAGCCCCCCAAAATAAAAAAATGCCCTACCCTATTCTAAATTAAAAAAGTTCAAAGCTCTTTTAACTTACCAGCCCTGAAAAGGGCCCTTTGCGGGGCATGCCCCAAAGAATTCAGCTCTTTTGCCTGTAAAAAAAACACATACAATACCCCCCCCAACATTACAACCCACCACCCACATACCCCTAATCTAACCCAAACCCCCCCTTAAATAAAACTAACACTAAGCCCCTGAAGATCTCCCTACCTTGTCTTCACCTCACCGGGTTCAGCGATCGGTCCAGAAGAGGGTTCAAAGTCTTGATCCAAGCGGCGGCTGAAGAACTCCATCATCGGGCTGAAGTCGGAAGTCCATCATGGGGATGAAGACTTCTATCAAGCGGCATCTTCAATCTTCTTTCTTCTGGAGCGGAGCCATCTTCTTCCCAACCGACGCGGATCCAACCTCTTCAACCGACGCCTACTTGCCGAATGACGGTTCCTTTAAATGACGTCATCCAAGATGGCGTCCCTCGAATTCTGATTGGCTGATAGGATTCTATCAGCCAATCGGAATTAAGGTAGGAATATTCTGATTGGCTGATGGAATCAGCCAATCAGATTCAAGTTCAATCCGATTGGCTGATCCAATCAGCCAATCAGATTGAGCTCGCATTCTATTGGCTGTTCCGATCAGCCAATAGAATGCGAGCTCAATCTGATTGGCTGATAGAATCCTATCTTAATTCCGATTGGCTGATAGAATCCTATCAGCCAATCGGAATTCGAGGGACATCATCTTGGATGACGTCATTTAAAGGAATCGTCATTCGGCGAGTAGGCGTCGTTAGAAGAGGATGAATCCGCGTCAGCTGGGAATAAGATGGCTCCGCTCCGGAAGAAAGAAGATTGAAGATGCTGCTTGATAGAAGACTTCATCCCGATGATGGACTTCCGACTTCAGCCAGATGATGGATTTCTTCAGCCGCCGCTTGGATCCAGACTTCAGCCCGAGGATGGACGTCACTCTTCAGCCCCCCGCTTGGGCTTGGATCAAGACATCGGAGGCTCTTCTGGACAGATCGGGACCCGGTGAGGTGAAGACAAGGTAAGGAGATCTTCAGGGGCTTAGTGTTAGGTTTATTTAAGGTGGGTTTGGGTTAGATTAGGGGTATGTGGGTGGTGGGTTGTAATGTTGGGGGGGGTATTGTATGTGTTTTTTTTCCATGCAAAAGAGCTGAATTCTTTGGGGCATGCCCCGCAAAGGGCCCTTTTCAGGGATGGTAAGGTAAAAGAGCTTTGAACTTTTTTAATTTAGAATAGGGTAGGGCATTTTTTTATTTTGGGTTAGGGTTAGGGTTAGTTATTTTTTTATTTTTTGTAACTTAGTTCTTTTTATTTTTTGTACTTTAGTTAGTTTATTTCATTGTATTTATTTGTAGGTATTTTATTTAATTAATTTATTGATAGTGTAGTGTTAGGTTTAATTGTAGATAATTGTAGGTATTTTATTTAATTAATTTATTGATAGTGTAGTGTTAGGTTTAATTGTAACTTAGGTTAGGATTTATTTTACAGGTAATTTTGTAATTATTTTAACTAGGTAACTATTAAATAGTTATTAACTATTTAATAGCTATTGTACCTGGTTAAAATAAATACAAAGTTGCCTGTAAAATAAATATTAATCCTAAAATAGCTACAATATAATTATTATTTATATTGTAGCTATATTAGGGTTTATTTTACAGGTAAGTATTTAGATTTAAATAGGAATAATTTATTTAATAAGAGTTAATTTATTTCGTTAGATTTAAATTATATTTAACTTAGGGGGGTGTTAGGGTTAGAATTAGCTTTAGGGGTTAAAAAATTTATTAGAGTAGCGGTGAGCTCCGATCGGCAGATTAGGGGTTAATACTTGAAGTTAGGTGTCGGCGATGTTAGGGAGGGCAGATTAGGGGTTAATACTATTTATTATAGGGTTATTGAGGCGGGAGTGAGGCGGATTATGGGTAAATAACTTTATTATAATAGCGGTACGGTCCGGTCAGCAGATTAGGGGTTAATAAGTGTAGGTAGGTAGCGGCGACATTGGGGGCGGCATATTAGGGGTTAATAAATATAGGGGTCGGCGGTGTTAGGGGCAGCAGATTAGGGGTTCATAGGGATAACGTAGGTGGCAGCAGTGTGCGGTCGGCAGATTAGGGTTTAAAAAATTTTAATAGAGTGGCAGCGATGTGGGGGGACCTCGGTTTAGGGGTACATAGGTAGTTTATGGGTGTTAGTGTACTTTAGAGCACAGTAGTTAAGAGCTTTATAAACCGGCGTTAGCCCAGAAAGCTCTTAACTACTGACTTTTTTCTGCGGCTGGAGTTTTGTCGTTAGATTTCTAACGCTCACTTCAGCCACGACTCTAAATACCGGTGTTAGAAAGATCCCTTGAAAAGATAGGATACGCAATTGGCGTAGGGGGATCTGCGGTATGGAAAAGTGAGCGTTAGACCCTTTCCTGACTGACTCCAAATACCAGAGGGCGGTAAAAACCAGCGTTAGGAGCCTCTAACGCTGGTTTTGACGGCTACCGCCCAACTCTAAATCTAGCCGATAGAAAGTACAGCACTGGCTTACAAGCTCTCAGCTAAGATTAAAAAAAAAACTGAAAGAGTTAGTAACTGTATCTGACAAAATGGGACAAGTACAGATACCACGTCAAGGTCTCTTCCAAAACCTGGGTCCCTAATACAGGCATACAAATTCAAGCTCTCAATCAAACAAACTGGGAACAAGTCAAGGTTCACAGACTTATGTAATCACCCTAGACATATACAAAACACAGAAGGGGACTGCACTCTCAGACTGGACTGGGTACATAAATATCCATATATAGACATATATATATATATATGTATATCAATGTTAAAACATTCTGCCTAACTTCTTTTCTAATACCTGAGATCTCATGTGTTTGAGTCCTTATACATTTTTTGTGCAATTTTTTAAAGATAATTTTTATAGTGTTATTATAAGTTTTACTGTACTTTGTAATGTACTTTTGATGTGTTTTGTGACACTTTTTTGTTTCACCAAACAGTTAACTAGAGCTCTGAGGATCAAGTAATCTTTCTAGCGTATATTGTGATTGCGTTCATGTATTTGTGTTTACTTTCAACTTGTAATACGAGCACTAAACCCGCAATACATCCCTTTTTGCTCAATTGCAAACATGTGCAATAAAACCCTTTTCGCTCGCTCGTAACTGTTAGCGCAACACTCATAGTATGGCCCTAAAGATGGTAAATGGATCAATGGGAAAAAATTATAGGGGGAAACAAATTGTGCATACTGTCCTTGTAAGTACACGCCATCACATCATGTATAACCTGTCAAATTATTATAATATATTTTTGAAATTACTCTTTGCTTACAGAAAATGAGCCTTGCTAAATGGTGAAACTGAATTTCATGCCATTAGAATTTACATTACATACTTAGAATAAATAAATAAAAACATAAATCACACATTGTTCTTAAAGTGAAGGTAAAGTTTTCCTGTTTTTTAAGCTTTATTACATTACGCATATGCTATATAGTATGATCGCTATTTTTTTTGTTAAGTATTGCAATATATATGATGGTATATAAACTATTCTTATTTACTCATGCTTCCATTATTAGCTCCTCCCTCCATGAATTTCCTTGTTTTTCACCCTATTACGTACAGAGCGGTCCCACCCGCTCTATACGTACTTCAAAAGCGCGTTCTCGCTTGCCGGAGAATTTGCACATGCGCAAACGCTTCTCCATATATTCTATTTGCACCTGCGTGAGTCACATTCTATTGCGACCTTATGCTTGCTTTATTCTGCACAGGCGCAAAACGGGAGTGAGCCCGGCTTGAAATGTAGAGCAAGTAACCCAAACGCATGCGCAGAAGGACAAGAACCCCAACGCATGCGCAGAAGGACAAGAACTGTTGTGACGTCAAATGACGGCCGCCTAACGGCCAGTTACCATTGGATGATGCACAAACGTGACCGGAGAGTTAAAAAAAAACAAAAAAAAAACGGGTTGTTTGGGAAACGGAACAATATAGAAAGAAATAAGGTGAGAACTGTGTTAATATATGAAATTATAAAAAATCATGAATTAAAATACCATTATTTTTATTAGTATTAACATTATCTATAATCGAATACTGCTAAGTTTACCTTCACTTTAACTAGATTATTAATATGACACAAATATACTTTGTTTTGGTTTGTTGGTGTTTTGGTTTGTTGGTTGTTAATTTTAGGAAAATATTTTGAACTATATTATCATCAATATGTTTTCTGAATTAAAAGGGAAAAAACAGCACAAAATCTTATTCCATGCATTCCCAACGGTTCCATTGTTTATAAGGAGATAAACATTTCAAAACATCTTTTGTCCTTCATTTGACAATGAGCAGCATCAAAAATAAAGAACTAAATAAATAAATAAATATGTTACATTCTTTTGGAAGAACATTAATTATTCTAAGATGACTTTTCAAACCATTTTCATAGTGGGTATATTTTTCTATCAACAAAAGAAAATGATTGAGAATAGAATTATCAGAATTACCGGTGGCTTCATTATTTTGACAATATTTTTCAATTATTTTCGTTAATAATGCCTAATAATTGCAGATGCATTTATGTTAGTCAAATAGTAAAAAAAAAAAAATCATTATTTTGTACTTTGGTCAACAAAAGTAAAATTACTATTAATGAATATAGGTTTATTATAGGAAAAACACATTTCACTATATTTATAATAGGTATGTAATATCTCACATCTTTGGACAAAAACTCAGCTAAGTTAGCAGCATATTGTGGTTTTTGACTGTGGATTCAAATTGCTTATTTTTACAAAAAAGAATATTTGTTTTATATATATATATATATATATATATATATATATATATATATATATATATATATATATATATATATATATATATATATATATATATATGTGTGTGTGTGTATTGTGCATATCGAACCCATTTAAGGTTATAGTCTGACCACGTTTTTTGTGCACATCAAAACCATTTAAGGTTATAGTCTGATCACCTGTTCAGTATTATCATTTCTTACTTACTGATTCAGTATACCTTATACCATCTTCCATAATCTGAATTGATTAGTACATCACTGGTCATATTCTAGCGCCCCTTAAGGTTAGACATTCCTTAAAGGGACACTCAAGTCAAAATAAATTTTCATCATTTAGATGTAGCGTGCAGTTTTAAGAAACTTTCCAATTCACTTCCATTATAACATTTTGCACAGAGTTTTTATATACACAATTTCTACAGCACCATCTCCTACTGAGCATGTGCTCAAGCTCACATGATAAAGGGGGCCGGAAAATGGGAGAAAAAATAAATTTTCCACGATTTTGTTTTACTGCTTATTTGAGATTCAGGGTAAGTTTTATTGCATTGTCTTTTTAGTATGCACTTGTTAATTATGCAATTCTACTGTATTTAGTGGTCATTTAACGTAAAATTTCTATTAAACTATATTCAAGTATACACCACTCTAGGCCCTGAGAGATACACTGTCTCTACCCTCCCCAACAATTATATCTAATTGCCCTTATATATTTCTCAAAACTGGAGCATGGATTCATGTCGGTGGATCACAGATGCTATTGCCCGTACCAACAACAGAAAATTGCATTACCAATTAAGGGCCAGATTACAAGGGGAGCGCTAAATATGGCTTTCGCGAAAGTGATATATGTGCTGCATTGGGTTATACAGGCACCCACAAATGTGTGCAGGTATTACAAGTTGAGCACAATGCGAGCACAAGCTCATATTTGCATTGCTGGGAAGCATTGTGCTCACAAGAGCACTCTTCCATAGGCTCCAATGGGAGCCTCGTTCTCATGCCGTGAGACACAACATGAGAACTAGCACAGCAAAGGAGGTAAGTCGCAGAGCGATGGCTGCCAATTGTAAGAATATATGAATATATACATATTTTATAGATATATTTCTGTGTTAATATGTTTATATACACATATTAATAAATAAATATATATGTATATAAGCATATACTGTACATATATATTTACTGGGAACACACAGTTCCCATAGACAGCAATGAAAAGGCACTCCTAACATCCCACAACTGCCAATCTTTAAACCCGCATCACTGCTTTTTTCAGTTATTTTAATAAAACATAAATATGCTACTATCTATATTTTTTAATAAAGTATATTGCACTTGATTTGGGGGGCATTTGGTGGACATTTATAAAATTAACCAGAGATCTGAGATCTGTAGAATTGCTACTGAGAGTGAATTTATATGGTCAAACAACTTTACATATCTGATTTAACACCATAAATGTGTGTGCTTTAAAACTGTAAATCTTAAGCAAAATAACATTCCAAATATATTTGGAAAGAAACTTTTAAACAAGTAATTTTAAAAATATATATATTTAATCCTTATATATTATTCTTAATGCTATTGTAAAAAAATGTATAACTAGGAACCATGTCTCCTGAAAACACAGATACAAAACATTTATATAATTTCTATATGCCATGGTAGCACAGTACAAAAATAGGCAACATGTATGGTGGGCACTGACATGTCTTTCTCATCTAAAAATTCTAAATTTGAGTTATAAACAACAAAAACAACTAAACAACAACTTAGCAACCACCCAGGTAATTTGCTTAATGAGCAAGAGAACACCTATAGTGTGAAAATAGTGTGTGCATTTTGCCTCTAATTACTATTAGAGTTGTGCATTTATTTTCGTATGGAATATCTATATCAATGCACCAGCAAAATTTAAAGAAAACTAAAAATACTGACAAAATTATTTGTATCCTTTAAATTATTTTTAAAGGGTTAATACGTAACTTAGCATGCTCTGGAGGCTGCGCTAACCGATCGTCTTCTCGCCAGGTCACTGGCTGTGCTAACAGGAGGCATTGCATGCTCGGCACCCAGGACTTCTTTACATTCATTTAACAAAAAATAATGTAAATGTTTAGCGCAAATTCAGTATTCATTTTGTTTAAAAAAAAAAATGAATACCACATAGTGCGGCTAACAAATATTCAGGGAAACCAATGTTCTTGAATATTCAGAATGAAAATTACTATACATAAAAAGCCCAGCTGTTTTAATAAGTTATTCCGCAGTTATGTGTGATCTGGAAATGCTGGTTTTCTTCCATTCTAATTGATTATAAAGAAAAATGACAAGAAATAGACTTTCTTTAGGTTTAATGCTTTTTTATAGCTTTTTTTCATAGTCCTATGCAACAGATAAATATACAAAGACAACAATGGAAAAAATGGCTACTAACTGAATCAATATTGATGACGTCTTACCTTTGTGTTTGAATGCAAGTTTTTTTTTGTTTATTAACTAATTTACTTGATTTACTCATGATTCACAATTGTCAGTTACAACAATGCTTTGTTCCTTTTGATAATTCTTATTCAAACATATCTTTTAAATGTCCTACTTTTAAAAAACTAATAATAAGTTAGATTCATAGATTGCTCTTTCTAATCTTGCATACAGACATGCATTTGATATTAAAGTGAACATGAAAACCATCTACCTACTTAAATTTGAATTGGAAATTTAAGTGACTTACAGAGTAGCTTATTTCATACATTATTTGTTTCATTTTACTTATTTAACAGTTTTTAAAGCACATTCAATTTTACATTTTAATATTTATTTATTAAAACCTGATTTTAAATACTTTACTTCTTCCATACATAAGTACTTACAAACATGCAATTAATACAAATATATTTATCAGACCATGTATAAGTTCAATTGCTTACAGGGGAACATACTAACTAGACCTCCCATCACCCAAAATACACATTTTAGAGCATGTTTATCAAGAATATTTGAACTATAGAGAAAGTGTGGAGGTAGCCCCAAGTTGAAAGTCAACACATTCCTTTAGTTAGAGTACAAACTAGTTAACATTTTCAAGCAGGATACTCCCATGGATCTGATGCAATTTGCGCATGCGCACATGCATATTTATCAAGAATATTTGTTCCTAATCATAACTGTGAGGGTGCAAATGAGAATGAATTAGAGATAAATTTAAAATCCTGAATGATTTAATCAATAAAATGTATCATGTTCTCTAGTGCATGGCTTGTGGCTGAAATTACAAAAAAAAATGACAGCTCTACAGAAAAGACTCCTTAAATTTATAAACAAAAGGCAGAGGGTAAAGAGAATAATTTGAGCAGATATCAGTGCACTTTTTACACTGTTTCTGAAGAACAGAATTGTTGTTATATTGCTGTCTAGCAGTGGTTTCTGTATTGCTGCAATCACCCTATTAAGGGATCGCTGTGTTAAAACAGTATTTGAAGCAAAAAATCTGAGAGTTTGCATATCTAATTTGCATATATTACCCAGAATCCTCTTGTGCATTGTCAACAATGTACATGTAGTTTTTATTGGGAAAAAGCAAGTGGGGAACTTGCCTGGATGTGCTAATTTCCTATGCAAAAAAAATGATATATATATATATACACTGTGTGCAGAATTATTAGGCAAATGAGTATTTTGACCACATCATCCTCTTTATGCATGTTGTCTTACTCCAAGCTGTATAGGCTCGAAAGCCTACTACCAATTAAGCATATTAGGTGATGTGCATCTCTGTAATGAGAAGGGGTGTGGTCTAATGACATCAACACCCTATATCAGGTGTGCATAATTATTAGGCAACTTCCTTTCCTTTGGCAAAATGGGTCAAAAGAAGGACTTGACAGGCTCAGAAAAGTCAAAAATAGTGAGATATCTTGCAGAGGGATGCAGCACTCTTAAAATTGCAAACCTTCTGAAGCGTGATCATCGAACAATCAAGCGTTTCATTCAAAATAGTCAACAGGGTCGCAAGAAGCGTGTGGAAAAACCAAGGCGCAAAAAAACTGCCCATGAACTGAGAAAAGTCAAGCGTGCAGCTGCCAAGATGCCACTTGCCACCAGTTTGGCCATATTTCAGAGCTGCAACATCACTGGAGTGCCCAAAAGCACAAGGTGTGCAATACTCAGAGACATGGCCAAGGTAAGAAAGGCTGAAAGACGACCACCACTGAACAAGACACACAAGCTGAAATGTCAAGACTGGGCCAAGAAATATCTCAAGACTGATTTTTCTAAGGTTTTATGGACTGATGAAATGAGAGTGAGTCTTGATGGGCCAGATGGATGGGCCCGTGGCTGGATTGGTAAAGGGCAGAGAGCTCCAGTCCGACTCAGACGCCAGCAAGGTGGAGGTGGAGTACTGGTTTGGGCTGGTATCATCAAAGATGAGCTTGTGGGGCCTTTTCGGGTTGAGGATGGAGTCAAGCTCAACTCCCAGTCCTACTGCCAGTTTCTGGAAGACACCTTCTTCAAGCAGTGGTACAGGTAGAAGTCTGCATCCTTCAAGAAAAACATGATTTTCATGCAGGACAATGCTCCATCACACGCGTCCAAGTACTCCACAGCGTGGCTGGCAAGAAAGGGTATAAAAGAAGAAAATCTAATGACATGGCCTCCTTGTTCACCTGATCTGAACCCCATTGAGAACCTGTGGTCCATCATCAAATGTGAGATTTACAAGGAGGGAAAACAGTACACCTCTCTGAACAGTGTCTGGGAGGCTGTGGTTGCTGCTGCACGCAATGTTGATGGTGAACAGATCAAAACACTGACAGAATCCATGGATGGCAGGCTTTTGAGTGTCCTTGCAAAGAAAGGTGGCTATATTGGTCACTGATTTGTTTTTGTTTTGTTTTTGAATGTCAGAAATGTATATTTGTGAATGTTGAGATGTTATATTGGTTTCACTGGTAAAAATAAATAATTGAAATGGGTATATATTTGTTTTTTGTTAAGTTGCCTAATAATTATACACAGTAATAGTCACCTGCACACACAGATATTCCCCTAAAATAGCTATAACTAAAAACAAACTAAAAACTACTTCCAAAAATATTCAGCTTTGATATTAATGAGTTTTTTGGGTTCATTGAGAACATGGTTGTTGTTCAATAATAAAATTAATCCTCAAAAATACAACTTGCCTAATAATTCTGCACTCCCTGTATATATATATATATATATATATATATATATATATATATATATATATATATATATATATATATATATATATATATATATATATATTTATTTATATATAAAACCAAAAACCATCAGATGTATATAGAAATATTTCTTTATAAATAAATAGAACATATTTTTCTATGTGAAAAACATTGGAATGTGAAATATTAATATTCCATTTCAGTTTAGAGCAACTGTTTAAACACAATTGGGTTTGTGCAAATTGGGTGTTTTTCCACTGTTCACGCTCCCTTTAAGTCTATAGGAGAATATGTTAACTTAATCATGATATTTTGTGAGCATTTGGTTAGCATTTGAGTGAAAACATTTTGCTATCAACTTGTAATATGTGCAGTATCCGACGTGCACAAAAAGCCGAAGTCCAGCACAGTTAGCACAAAAAATGCTCCACTGTAAATCTAGCCCACTGTGAATTTAAAATACATATCTATAACTATATTTCTATAGGAAGAGATATACAGGTATAGATATATGTAGATATATTTATATACATAAAATATGTATTTACAATAAAAAGTACATTGTTCTATATGTGAAGAACATTGGAATTTGAACTATTAATAACCTATGTCAGGTTAGCGAGCAAGTATAGGTGTTAGTTGTTTTTTTTTTTTCAATTTGAACTCTCCCTTAACGTCTATGGGAGAAGTTTAACTTTTAGAGCATGTTGGATTTTTGCTTTTGCTCTTTTTACTTTAAACTTGTAATATGAGCGCAACCCTCTATCTAGCAAAGTTAATGGGCAAGTGGAAGTGCTAAATAGCACTTCACTCATAATCTAGCCCTTAACCTGCAAGCTCAATCCTGCAACAGATCCCTTTTGAATATATTGCAAGTTTGATGATGATTCAATCATCAGGGCCCATGGGAGCATACGGGTAAATTCGTGAAGCAGTAATGAGATAATGAAGAGCCCCACCAATCAGTGTTTTTTAATATGAATGTAGACTGACAGACTTATGGTGAGCAGTGAAGAGCTGATGAAGCCCCAAGCAAGCCCCAGAGGGGATGGGCAAAACATGTTTGATGTGTCAGTGACTCTATCTGTTCTGCTTGTCTAGATAGCTTTAGCTCCCATTGTGGTTTGAGTGTGGATCTGCCGGGAGAAGTAAACCAAAGCCTTTTATCCCATCCAGTAGGAACCTGCAGATATGATAGTGCTCCCGCAAAGTTGGAATAGAGCTGGTAGCTACTATATTTGCTCAGGACTTACAGACAAACATTAAATAAATACAGCCTTGGTCATACTTTGTTTTATAGTATTTTCTACAGACCATTTTAATTTTTTCTTGTTTATTTGTGACTGCTTGAAATTGTCATAATTGCGTGTGCACCCCATTTATCAATTTTTTTAGTTAAAGGGACACTGAATCCGAATTTTTTCTTTCATGATTCAGATATAGCATGCAATTTTAAGCAACTTTCCAATTTACTCCTAGAACACAATAAGAAATAATCTGTGCTACAAAACACAGCTGTATCGTAACTATCAAAAGCTGTCACCTTATTCTAACATCACCAGGTAACACATAAATTAATTGAAAGTTTAGACTGTCAAAAAGTTCATAAAGTATTAATATAGATGGGATGGCAAAAAGCAGAAATTCATATATATTACAAACTACAGTGTAATTGATCAGTCTTTCCTCCACGGAAAAAAAGTTAAAGTCTTTCCGACAGATTTAATGAATTGGAGTGGACAGTACCTCAATGGGTCCAACCAGCTGATGTGATAATCTATCAGCACAGATACAACGTCTTTCCTCGTAGTGGATACAATCCCCGAGTTGCTGTTTTTTTTAAGCTGAGCTCTCTCCTCTCAGCCACTTAGAACATATAAAAAAACAAAGAACACAGAGCACAAGCTTGATTCAAGTGAGGTTTAATAACAAAAAGCAATACACATAATAAAAACACATTTACAAGATGTGTGATCAAAACCAGCATGTAGTCTTTTCAGACAATAGTACAAGCTTACCGCTCAGCCTTGTCCAGGATGTAATACTGCCAGTCACCTAACGCTGACCACCTAGTTTCCCACAAGGTAACTTCCGGTTCTAGACCTCAGGATACCACTCGTGAATGTAGGTAAAAAGTAACATTGTCATGCAGATTGTGAACAAAGCCTCAATGCATTTCTCCCGGTCTATGGGCGAGCTTTATCAAGAGGATAAAATAACATATCAATTCACCAGTAACACTCTCATTTAAAAAGAACAGCTCATCCAAGCATGTGACGGGGAGTGTACAAGTGGTAGCAATCCGATTGGTTTGAAAATTCAGATCATAGCTTGGGTTCCCCCAAAGGAGAGGGATAGACTGCTCAAACTTCGAAAATTAGAGACTTTCTGGATTTATAAGATGACATGTTTATATTCTCTAGGTCTAAATATTGATATAGCTGTCGCAGCACACATGTTATGTGTCACATTATTAGCTTTTAAGTTTAAATTTTAATTGTTCATAGTCCCGTGAAACTGTAGGTATAAATTATTAAATTATTTGTAATTCTGACATGCCTGACTAGTCATACCTTTAGAAATAATAACATTTAGGGACCTCTAAGAAAAGAGGTGTGTGAACACTAGGTGGAGTTAACTGATGTAGATAGATTATCACAGGTGTGTATTATAATTGAATGGGAGGGGTTAAGGGTATTTTAAGCCTGTATGTGTCAGTGTGATTTTATACATGATTAAGGACAGTTGGTCCGAAACGTTGTATTAACTTTTTGGCAAAAATAAAAATCTTTTTATTCAGTGCTGCTGCAGCTTGAACTTTCGGCCTATTTATTAAAGCGTCAACTGAAAATACGCTGGAATTCCGTGTCGTAATTGTCGTGAGATTTATCCACCATAGTTATCAAAGTGTCAAGATCGGCAAATGTTGAAATTTGTGATTTAAAATATGATCCTGTGATCTAAATCCGACACAGATCGATGTGAGTTGAAAACTCTGGTATTCGAGCGGAATCGTGTTCATTCGCCCTCCTATTCGATAATATTTAAAGCTCTCATGAAGTTATCAAAAATTCTACATTTATGCTTGCGTCTTTCCGACTCAGCGTACCTAGTTTTCAATCCGCCATCCTTGAGGTCGCGGATGCCATAGAACTTAATGGGAGTCTGAAAACACAGAAAGCTTATGTTCAATGCTGCAAGAGAATGAAGCATATTACATAATAAAAGTAATTTAGAAACTTTATTACAATTGCATACCCTTTCTAAATCAAACAATATTATTGATACACATTTGGTGCACTAGTAGATATAGGGATAAAAATGTAAAAAAAACATTACTACTTATGGATTATGCTACAACTTTGTCTCTCATTACAAAGCAAGGGGACAATATTATTTCTACATATTTGGTGCAAAGTTTTGCCCCAAACTTGTTGCACTAATAGATATAAAGATAAAAATGAAATAAATATACAACATAATATAGCTAACTTCCTTTTTATTTTCTGTGAAAAATCTATGTGCACCAAGTTTAAGCCATGTAATACAAGTCCCACTCTCCACTTTGCGGCATATATTTGACTCAACACTTTTCACACCAATTATGAAGCAAACTCCTAAATGACCCACACTCTAGTGAATTTTTGCACTACTTTTGATTGGAATATGCATAATCCCATGATTTATAACATCTGCCAATCTGATTCAAATACACATTATAAACTAAGACTAACGAATCAAATTGCTCAATACTTGTGTCATTGATCACTCATCAGAGCTTGTAAAAGCCATTTGTTACATTGTGTATTATAATTTGAAAGTATGTATATGTGAAAATAGTATTAAAGATAAACATTGATGCTGACATTAGGACACACAGTGTAATATTTTAGACAAGGATTTTAAAATTCGAATGATGTTTGATTTAATATAATCTTAAACTGATAGCTCAAAGGTATAGACCACCTAATTTTAAACTGTCATGATTCAGATACAGCAGAAATTAAAATCACCTCTTTACTGACATGCTATTTTCAGTGTATTTCTTCCTTCTCTTGAATTTATTTTTCAGTATGAAATATCATCTTATATGCCAGCCCATTTTATAACACCTGTGTAGGGGTGGTTTTAAAAAATAGATTGCAATCAGGAGGGGTTAGATAGGTGCAGAGAGAAAACTGGCTCAGCTCTTTAAGGGACAGGAAACCCCAAAATATTATTTCATGATTTTGCTATTAGCAATTTTTCTTCATTCTCTTGCTATCTTAATTTGAAAAGCAAGAATGTAAGTTTAGAAGTCAGTCCATTTTTGGTTCACAACCTGGATTGTGCTTGCTGATTGGTGGCTAAATGCACCCACCATTAAACACATGCTGTCCAGATGTCTTCTTTTTCAAATAAAGATAGCAAGAGAACAAAGATAAATTGATAATAGGAGTATATTAGAAAGTTGCCTAAATTTGCATGCTCTATTTGAATCATGAAAGAGAACATTTGGGTTTAGTATCCCTTTAACTATGAGCAAAATCACTATAATAAGAACAAAATAGATTTTCACTATATGTAAAACATTGGTGCTGTTGTGTGTTAAGTTGCATTTTCTTCATATTTTCATATTAGAATATAGGAAACAATGACTTTTTTTACATCTCTGTAACTTTCATGGTGGTTTGAGAAAAACTTCAAAATTTCAGCCATATATATTTACACATTCACAAAATATAAATATTTGAAAACATGACATCTCACAGTACATTTGTTTTTGTTTTGGTTATTAAATAATGCATTACATTCATTTTAAATATATTTTGAGAAGAATGATTAGACTGCAAGAATATAAAAAAAAAGTTATTATAATATAGCTTTGCTATGTAAAATAAATGAATGTGGAAAAACGTAATACTGCATGTAACATCCATTAAATAAAATAATTACAATTCAGTTTGATCAATTGTTGAGAAACACTGTTGATTTGATTGTTTGAGTCCAATATTTAAAATATGATATTGCTAACAATATTTTCTTAGCAAGATGAAAGAAATCTAGCACATGGTGACTAGTACTTTATTATTCTATGTGAAAAATGTTGGAAAATATAATCAGCACATAATTTTCCCTACCATATTACTTGGTCTGTTTTTCTTGCAGTGCTTAGAATGGATGATGACAGAAGTTGAATCTGGAATCCATTGATTAAGCAATAAACTAATATTAAAGCATAAGTTGCATTCTTTGAGGAGAGGCACACAAACTATTTCATAGGTTGGCATTCACTAAAAACTAGAAAATGTTGAATGCCTTAAAAATGGAAATTTAAAGTAAATCAAACATTATTAATATTAGAGGACAATTCAATACAGACAGAAAGAAAGAAAAGTAATTTTTGAAGTCTTTCATTGGAACATTATTTTAGTTTTTTATCTTTATGTTCTTAGCATTGATAGCTATTAGTAGTTTATCTATTTTTAAATGTGGGTCCCTCCTCTATATAATTCCTGTGTATACCACTAACATTTAAATATATCAAAAATATTTTTTTCCCGAAAAAAAAATAAAAACTGCTTGAATTTACGTTGAAACTAATAAACCAGTATTGTTTCCGGCTTACTACTAATCCTCATTAGCTGATAAAGACAGTTGCCTTTGAATTACTGGTGAAGTATGATGAGAAAATATTTAATTATTCAGGATGGGAAAATAAAAATAAACAAAAAAATAATTTTGAAATACTATCTTTTAGATTAAACAACCCTAAAAGTATTTAAAAAAAATCATTTTAATAAGCATTTTTTTATTTGAATGATTTTTTAACTAAAGCAACATTTTCACTCTTAAATACATTTAAAAAAAAGCATATAATTCCAATTGTATGAACTTTAAGAAGCATTGCCCCCTTAATCTTTATATTTAGCTGATGAGAAAAATACCAGTATGTAAGGCTATCCCTTATAGCAAATCATAAACAATACTGATACTTTAAACAAAGTTTTCCTTTGCATCCTATATTTGACATAAGAGTAGCGGACATTAGTCTTCCTTTGTTAGTGTAACACCATTTCAAATGTTGTAAAACCATATTACAGCTGAAGAAGCTTTACTGGTTAATGTTTTATGTTAAGGAATCTGATCTGGTGAGGTGAAAATTTTACAACATTTTGAAGTACAAAAAATTAGATTTGTGCGCGATAAAAAAATTTGGTTCACTTTGTTTCATTTCGATTTGGGCCGTAAAAAAATTTGGTTCAAGACATTCATAATATTTCGGTATGTGACGGTAATTCGGTTTCAGGATTTATTTGTGTAATTCCAAATTTTGAAATTCAGATGCATTCGAAACCGTTACCAAATTATTATTAATGTTGGACCGAATCTTTATTACGGACCGAATCGTTATTTCTAACTAATGTTCCGGCGATTGCCAAAACAAAATTATGTTAAACTGCCGCCGCCACCCACGCCGCAACAAAATAAAGCTATTAACACCTAAATCGCCCTCCCAACACATCACTAACACTGCCTAAACCTATTAACCCCTAAACCGCCACCCCCACATTGCAGACACTAACTAAATAATTAAAAAAAAGTTATTAACCCTGTAACCACAGTTCCCCCGACATAGCCAACACAAACTAGACCTATTGACCCCTAAACCGCACCCCCCCAGATCGCCAACACTACCTAAACCTATTAACCTCTAAACCGCTGTTCCCAAACATCGTCAACACTAAATAAATCACTAAATAAAGTATTAACCCCTAAACCGCCATTCCCTGACATCGCCAACACTAACTAAAACTATTAACCAAACTATTAACCACACCCCCCCCACATCGCCAACTCTACCTAAACCTAATAACCCATAAAGCACCGTTCCCAAACATCAGCAAAATTAACTAAACCTATTAACCCCTAAACCGCAGTTCCCCGATATTGCAGACACTAACTAAACCTATTAACCCCTAAACTGCACTTCCCCACATCGCCAACACTAACTAAACCTATTAATTAACCCCTAAACTGCCGGCCCCCACATCACAAACATTTTAATTAAACTATATTAACCCCTAAACCTAACACCCCCTAACTTTAAACCTAACCTTAACCCTAAACCTAACACCCCCTAACTTTAACATAATTTAAATAGACCTAAATTAAAGTTTAAATTATTAACTAAATAATACCTATTTAAATCTAAATACAAAGTAACTTACATGTGAAATAAAACCTAAGGTAGCTACAATATAACTAATAGTTATATTGTAGCTAGCTTAGGTTTTATTTTTATTTCACAGGTAAGTTATTTATGTTAACTAGGTAGACTAGTTAGTAAAAAATAGTTATTAACTATTTACTAGCTACCTAGTTAAAATAAATACAAACTTACCTGTGAAATAAAAATTAAACCTAAGCTGCTTTACACTAAAACCTACCATTACAAAATAAAAAAACTACCATTACAAAAAATAAAAACACTAAAATTACAAAAAATAAAAAACCTACCATTACAAAAAATACAAATGAAATTATCCAAAACAATAAAAATTATTCCTATTCTAATACCCATTTTTTTTTTTAAAAAAAAAACACCCCAAAATAAAAAAATCCCTAATCTATAATAAATTACCAAGGACCTTTTGTAGGGCATTGCCCTAAAGTTAACAGCTCTTTTGCTAAAAAAGAAAAACATAAAGACCCACTAACATTACAAACCCCCCCCCCAAACCCAAAAAATAAAAATAAAGTTAAACCTAATCTACCCATTGCCCTGAAAAAGGCATTTGTATGGGCATTGCTCTTAAAAGTTCTAACAGAGGTATAACTCTTGCGCTAACCTTTCTATCCTACAGTTTCTCAATGATATGTGGGGTCACCCCTATGACCTAAATGTAAGTGTGTGAAGAAAGAGAGATCAAAGAGAAGCGCAAAAACTGCTGAGGATAGTACTAGTCGACTCAAATTTATACTGTATATCAGATTCTTAATAACACAAAAATTTTCATACACATTTGATAAAAATATAAATGTTATAAAGTTACAAGTGTGACCGGTTACTAACACATACAAAATCAAATACAATTCCCTATGGGAAACAATTGTGTATTCAGAAAATAAAATAAAGTACAAAAAAATATATTCTATAAAAGATCATATAAGAGTCCACAATATGAAACTTGTAAACACTGCTCACATTAGCCGATATGTGGAAGTCTCAGCTTTATGCAAGTCACTGATATATGAAAACCACGTACCACCTGTTTTCATGGATTGGTGAATAGATACATCCAAATATTTGCATAGGATCCAGCAACAATTCAACTCAGTGTATTTCAAATAAATGAAGTGACATTCTTTTTACCTTGACACTTTGGGCATCCAACCTCCTGGAGAACTTCAAACTTACACTCCTTCACGAGTAACGTACCTTACTCCCCGGTCTGGAGGATGTGTTTCACAAACCAGATGCCACACTCACAGTTGGAGCTTTACGTGACTTTTCCCTGTCTGCATCTTGTTTGGGTTCCATTAAGATCCTGGATGTGCTATGTGTGCCGTATAATAGTCACATGCAGTTTTTCAACCAATCAGTGTTTCCAATTTTCGTCCGAGAAGTACAGACAAGCTCTTTGGGAATTGGATGCAAAGTTCTATAATGTATGCTGTTAACTCTGCACAGAGTCTTCCTTTTATTTCATACACTCCTTTTAGCTGTCAGTATGGTGCCATCAACGTGTTTTGCCTGTAAGCAGGCTTTATCAAAATGGTTCTCTGTTGCATCTCTCTAATTTAAATACCCCTCCGTTGTCTGTGATTGGATGACGTTGATTCCTTGTTTTTAAGGTGGTATTTGGTCTTTAAGGTGGTATACATTTTTAAAGGTGCATACTTTATCGCTAGCATATGATCAGTGTACTTGAAAGTTTTATTTTCTACATAACAATTTATTTAAACTTCAAACAAATATAATGTAATATAAACCAATTAATAATAATTTATACATATTCAATTCATAATAATTCTTATACTAATTATTCTGTGTGCTATTTATATTAATCTAAAACAAATGGGTTTAAATCAAATTCAGAATTTAACCCCTGGGGGTACAGTGTTCCCACTAAATGTATCATCTCTGCCTCTTTTTTCAAAATCTGCTTTTGATAATCTCCTCCTCTCCAGTTCTTTTTAACTTTTTTATTCCCCACCATATTAAATCTTTTGTATTATTATGTACTTTTTTAAAATGGTCATATAAACGAGTCTCAAGTTTACCTTTTTCTATATAATTCAAAAGCTCTTGTATTCTTTCACGAATAGTACTTATTGTCTCTCAAATATTGGAGCTTACAAAAGCATTGAAGAATATATAAAATACCTTTGTCAGTACATCTAATTGTATCTTTAATATCATATTTCTTCCCATTGCTGGTAGATGTATATGTTTTAACTTTTTTTAGAGAATTCACAAGCTTTACAGCTATAACATGGATATGATCCACATAATTCCTGACCCCTCAGGTCTACTTGTTTTTTCCCTTTGATCGTTCCCCTTTATTCACTTGGGGATAGTATATTCTTTAGGGTTGGGTTTTTTCTATATATGAATCTGGGGTTATCTGACATATTAATTCCCAAATACTCATCTGATTTAACCAGATGCCAGTGTTTACGTATAATGTGTTCCATTTCTTTATGATTACAATTGTAATTTGCAATAAAGGGTACTAACATTTTGTCATCTTTGTTTTTTGCCTCTCCTGTTTTTTTTAGGATAAGCTTTCTATCTTTTCCCGTCACCTCATTTATAGCTTTCTCAATTAATTTAGTATTATATTCCCATTCCATAAATCTACCCTCTAAAATAGAGGCCTATTTGTCATAATTACCAATATTCGTGCAATTCTTAGATATTCTCACAAACTGTCCTTTGGAAGTATTTTTAATCCACCGAGGTAAGTGACAGCTTTTAGAATGGACATAGTTGTTGGCCTCAACCTCCTTAAAGTGGTTGATGGTTATTATGGTGTTATCTTCAATCATAATGTCTAGATCTAGAAACGTTATCTTGCCTTTACTATGATTATAGGTGAACTCTAGGCCAATATTGTTAGACTTCACTTCCTTAAAAAAAGTCATCTAAGCTTTCCATATTACCCTTCCATATTATCAATATATCATCAATAAATCTCTTAAAAAGTATGAGGTTTGCACCCATGCAATGGTCTTCCAGAAATTCTCTCTCCCATTTCCCCATGAAGAGGTTGGCATAGCTGGGTGCAAACCTCGTACCCATTGCTGTTCCTTTGGTCTGAATATACATTCTCTCATTAAATGAAAATATATTATTTGTTAGAATAAATCTAATACTTTTTAAGATAAAATCATTCAGTTATTATCTTCATTTTCCTTATTCAAAAAATACTCTACCACCTCTATACCCTTTTCGTGATTTATATTAGTGTATAGTGAGGTTACATCACATGTGGCCAGTATCAGCTCCCCCTCCCACTGGGAATCCTCTAAAATATTAAGTATATGTGTAGTGTCTTTTATATGTGATGGAAGATTCTTTACATATTTCTGTAATTGTATGTCTACAAACTCTGATAAATTAGAAGTGAGTGATTGTATACCTGAAATGATCAGTCTCCCAGGTGGCTGGTGTATATCTTTGTGTATTTTCAGTAAAAAATAAAAGAGGGGCATTTTGGGGTATTTTTAAAACAGATAATCATATTCATTATTGTTTATAATGTTGTCACTTTTGGCTTCATCTAATAGATTTTTTATTCTACTAATGTTTGTCTTGGTGGGATCCAGCTTTATCTCATTATATGTATTTATATCATTCAATAGTCTTTGGGCCTCTCGTAGGTAGTAGTCATTGTCCCCTTGTCAGCAGATTTAATCATTATTTCTGGGTTATTCTTCAAGATTTTTAAGGTTTCTCGTTCTTTGAATGTAATATTTTGTTTCACTTTTTTCTTTCGTTTATCTCTGATAGATCTTTTAGAATATATTTCTCAAATACTTCCAGATTACTACCTTTTTCATAGGTGGGGTAGAACTTCGACTTGTTTGAGATTTGTGTTTTTAATATCAGTTCTTACTGAAATTTGTCTTGAGGATGTAATTTCTCTTTCTACTGGGTGCTTTTGAAAATATATTTTTAGCGTTAAATTTCTGATAAATTGATTTACATGGATATGGGTTTCAAATTTATTTTTGCTGTAGGGGCAAATAAAAGTCCTAAACTGAGTACTTTTTCTTCCTCTTTAGTTAATGGTGTTTTACTGATATTAAAAATACCTTTGGGTTTTCTTAGTATGTTGTCATTTACTTCCACTTTTTTGGGGTTTTTTTATTCCCCCCCTTTTTCCTTTAAACTTCTTTTTCTGGTTTTCATTTTTACTGTTCTGTACTGTATTTAACTGTTCCCTAAAAAAGATCTTGTATTTAACGGTTCCCTTAAAAAGTCTTGTTGAAGTCACTAGGTCCAGCCTCCTCATTATAATTATTGGTTTCTTCCTCTTTAATTACCTCTATGGGTTAATACCCATAGAGTACTAAAGAGGTACTCTATGGGTTCAAATTTATTTTTGCTGTAGGGGCAAATAAAAGTCCTAAACTGAGTACTTTTTCTTCCTCTTTAGTTAATGGTGTTTTACTGATATTAAAAATACCTTTGGGTTTTCTTAGTATGTTGTCATTTACTTCCACTTTTTTGGGTTTTTTTTATTCCCCCCTCTTTTTCCTTTAAACTTCTTTTTCTGGTTTTCATTTTTACTGTTCTGTACTGTATTTAACTGTTCCCTAAAAAAGATCTTGTATTTAACTGTTCCCTTAAAAAGTCTTGTTGAAGTCACTAGGTCCAGCCTCCTCATTATAATTATTGGTTTCTTCCTCTTTAATTACCTCTATGGGTTAATACCTATTACTTAGTGGAACTCTCCATTCTTTTTTCTGTTGTTTATTGTTCTTTGGGTTAGGATATTGCTCTCCCATATAGTTACTATTTTCCCTTCTTCCCAAAGGGTGCTGTTCCTCTCTGTAGTCATTATATGAATCTTTATATTCATAATTCCTTTGATTAAATCTGTGAGCACTCAGCTTTTTTAAGAGTGCCCACCCTAATCTAAAAAAAATTGCCCTAAGTTAAACAGCTCTTTTGCTCAGAAATAAACACAAAGACCCATTAACATTACAACCCCCCCCCAACCCATAAAATAAAAAAACTATCTAAAAAAACTAATCTACCCATTGCCCTGAAAAGGGCATTTGTATGTGCATTGCCCTGAAAAGGGCATTCAGCTCTTTTAAGAGTGCCCACCCTAATCTTAAAAAAAAAACATTAAAAAAAACCTAACACTAACCCCTCTTTAGGTGCTCATAGTTGTTGAAGTCCCACTTGAATGATCTTCATCCTGGCGGCTCCATCTTCATCCAGGCTGCTCCATCTTTATCCATCGCGGGACCAGCATCTTCTTCAGCCCTGTGGAGGCAGAGCAGCGATGCGTGGAGGTGGAGGTGCAGGCTGAAGTCCGGGAGGAGATCCATCGATCCAATGCGGAGGTCCTCTTCATGCGATCATCCATTGCACATTGAGGATTAAAATGCAAGGTACCCCTTTTATACTCATTTTATTGGCTGTTTAGAATCAGCCAATAGAATGAGAGGTGCTTAAATCATATTGTCTGATTTGAACAGCTAGTAGGATTTTAGCAACCCTAATTACTATTAACTGATTCAATTTTTTCAGCCAATAGGGATGCAATGGTACCCCCAGTATAAAAGGGGTACCTTGCATTTCAATCCTCAGTGTGCATAGGACGATGGCATGAAGAGGACCTCCATGTCGGATCAATGGACCTCCGGCTGGACCTCCTCCCAGACTTCGGCCTGGACCTCTGCCTCCATGCATCACCACTCCACCTCCGCAGGGATGAAGAAGATGCTGGTCCCATGATGGAACGAGATGGAGCTGCCTGGATGAAGATGAAACCACCGGGATGAAGATCATTCAAGCGGGACTTCAACAACTGTGAGTACCTAAAGAGGGGTTAGTGTTAGGTTTTTTTAAGTTTTTTTAAGGTTTTCTTGGGGTGTATTTTTTTTTAGATTTGGGTGGGCACTCTTAAAAGAGCTTAATGCCCTTTTCAGGGCAATGCCCATACAAATTCCCTTTTCAGGGCAATGGGTAGATTAGGTTTTTTAGATAGTTTTTATTATTTTGTGAGTTTGAGGGGGTAGGGGTTTGTAAGGTTAGTGGGTCTTTGTATTTATTTCTGAGCAAAAGAGCTGTTTAACTTAGGGCAAATCCTACAAAAGACCCCGTTAAGGGCTATTGGTAGTTTATTATAGATTAGGTTTTTTTTATTTTGGGGTGTTTTTTTTTAATGGGTATTATTTAGAATAGGAATAATTTTTATTATTTTTGATAATTTGTTTCTTATTTTGGGGTGTTTTTTTTTAGATTAGGGTGGGCACGCTTAAAAGAGCTGAATGTCATTTTAAGGGCAATGCCCATACAAATGCCCTTTTCAGGGCAATGGGTAGATTAGGTTTAACTTTATATTTATTTTGTGGGTTTGGTGTGGTGGGGGTTTGTAATGTTAGTGGGTCTTTGTGTTTTTCTTTTTTTAGCAAAAGAGCTGTTAACTTTAGGGCAATGAACTACAAAAGGCCATTTTAAGGGCAAACAAAAGGCACCTTTAAGGGCCCTTAGTAGTTTATTATAGATTAGAGATTTTTTTATTTTGGGGTGTTAGAATAGGAATAATTTTTATTGTTTTGGATAATTTCATTTGTTATTTTTTGTAATGGTAGTTTTTTTTGTAATTTTAGTGTTTTTTTATTTTTTGTAATGGTAGGTTTTTTATTTTGTAATGTTGGTTTTAGTGTAAGGCAGCTTAGGTTTTATTTTTATTTCACAGGTAAGTTTGTATTTATTTTAACTAGGTAGCTAGTAAATAGTTAATAACTATTTTTTACTAACAGTCTACCTAGTTAAAATAAATAACTTACCTGTGAAATAAAAAAAAAAACCTAAGCTAGCTACAATATAACTATTTGTTCAATTTAGGTTGTTGTGATGTTTTGGGGTTAATAGGTTTAGTTAGTATTGGCGATGCTTGTGAATGGCATTTTAGGGGTTAATAGCTTTAAATAGTGTCGGCGATGTTTTGGAATGGCAGTTTAGGGGTTAATAGGTGTAGTTAGTGTTGGTGATGTGGGAGGGTGCGGTTTAGGGGTTAATAGGTTTAGTTAGTGTTGGCGATGTGGGGGTATGGTTTAGGGGTTAATTGCTTTATTTAGTGGCAGCAATGTGGGGGGGGGTGCGGTTCAGGAGCTTATAGGTTTAGTTCATGTTGGCGATGTGGGGGGGTGCGATTTAGGGGTAATAGGTTTAGTTTGTGTCGGCGATGTTTCAGAATGGCGGTTTAGGGGTTTATAGGTTTAGTAAGTGTTGGCGATGTGGGGGGGTGCGGTTTAGGGGTTAATAGGTTTAGTTTGTGTCGGCAATGTGGGGGGGTGCTGTTTAGGGGTTAATAGGTTGAGTTCATGTCGATGATGTTTTGGGACAGTGGTTTAGGAGTTAATAAGTTTAGTTAGTGTTGGGGAACTGCAGTTTAGGAAGGAACAATGAAAAATTCCGAATATGAATAATGAATCCGAAAATCATTTTCTGAATTTTTCAGGATGTGCCGATTTGGAAATTCAGATGCATCCGAATCGCCGAATCGGTCAAAATTCGTCCGAATTCCGAATTTGTCCGAGACGAAATGCACATGTCTACAAAAAATTGGTGTCATGCCACGTTGGTTGCACATGTTTGTTGGAGTGTATTCCTAAGTGCACTATTCTGATACAGATTTACTTTCTGCTGAACTCTGATGTGTTTTTCAACATTGATTCTTTGATTCTACTCTATACTTTGTTACCAATGCAGTTTGTTCCTTTACCTTGATTTCAGAA